>NC_072735.1:141335733-141635733 GCF_026930045.1 Uloborus diversus | reverse complement strand
AACTTTTGCGTATAATGTTAACTTTTGCGTATAATGTTTACTTTTGCGTATAATGTTTACTTTGACTAATTTTACCCTTTGGTGAATCGTTTTGCCACAGTTAGTGCATGAATAAGATGGGTAAAATATGTAAAATATTTTTAAGTTGAATTTAACTATATTATAATTTAAAATGTTAAAATTGCTTTAAAGTATTTCAAAAGAATGTAATGCCAAGATTAAAGTGACAAATATTTTTAGAAAATCCTATTCAATGTTACATATAAGCTTGAATATGAAAAGATTTAAAAAAAAAAAAAAAAAAACTTTTTTTTTTTAAAACTCGGTTACATATTTTGTTTAGATTTTATTCGTGTAAACAAGCAGTTGAAATTCAATTAAGCCATGACCTAATTAGAAATGATAAAAACTATGATAAAAGTTGCAAAATGTGGTACCCGGTGTTTGTCGCTATACTTAAGAATAAGGTGGGTAAAATGGATATCTCTCTTTAAATCTGTTCATATTCAAACTTATATAACATTGAATAGGATTTTCTAAAAATATTTTTCACTTTTATCTTGGCATTACATTCTTTAGCACTATTTTTTTTTAAACTGATAATCAGTAACCAGGTACCTGGGAACCAATTACACTTTGCAGCAATAAAAAACTCCTTCAAAATGCTTCTGACACCATTATTGAGGATTTTAACGTAAAATAGCCGCTTTAATCCAAATATGACCAGTGTTTTCCCCCATCACTCTTCCAACCTTCGAAACGCGTCCCCTTACTTTATTTAGTTTTCTACAGTTACATAGCCATTTTTTGTATTTGTTGGGAAAGCAGCACTATATTCACAGTTAAAAGTCTTCTGAGGAACAAGAGAAGTCAAGAGCTTTAAAGCATGAACGTTTCTGGCACTTGGGGACACTCAAGGGGATATTCCTCCCTAAATATCTAAAAAATAACCATAAAAAAACTATTTTTGTAAAGGTTTGGTATACAATATATTGTAACGACCCCAGTAATTGGCACATTAAGAGTTTGTCCTTTTGAATTCTCTGTTTTCATTTCTTGGAAAAAATAATTTCACTTGCAAATATTTTTGTACTAAAGAATGCAAACCTGTGCTTCTATTTAGTTCAGTAAAACCAAAAATATTTAAACTGATATTATTATAAATACATATAAAGTTACCAAAGTAACCAGTAATTGGCACCTGATACCCCAGTAGATGACATTTTCTGATCCAGTAATTGGCACATGTTACTAGAACAGGAAAATCACTTTATTTTTCACCCTTAGATTACATACAAGTTTTATCATCATAAGATTAATTAATGTTAATTTACAATAGGTAATTTTGCATAAATTAATGTTAAATCACACATCTTGATGTTGAAAAAGTATTTTAGTTTAAAAAAATTTGGAGTGTTGCGTGGGAGAAAAATATTGAAATTATTGCTGTTTCATTAGTCGGTATGCAATTTCGATATTACGAATTATAGCTGTTTCCAGGGAAAAAGGAACATTGACCTGATGATTCTAAGGGACCATAAAAATGAACCCATTCTCTACCGTCACAATATCTGACTGATGGCCAAACATTTTTGTTTCGTTATCGTTTTTCTTAAAAATTTAACAGCATATTCTGTAGGATTCAAATCAATAGTAGAACCCATACAGTATAGTTGCTGTCAAAGTATCAGAAATCAAAATAGTGACATATTGCACAACACATTAGTGTTTATAGGCACATATGCCAATTACTGGAGACTAACAAAACTGAAACATCACTGAATGGCATCCATTATTATTTCAAAAATCCAAAAAGGGACAAAAAATATATTTCTACCCACTCAAGGTAACACCTTTCAACTAAACCAAAACTTTTGACAACGAAAGTTTTAAAATGTATTTTAAGTCGGATTTTAATGGATTGATGCGCATGCCTCCCTTAAGCCAGAGAAGAACTTTTGCAACAAAAATGGCTGATTTGACACAAGCCCCAATAGTTTTATATTTCCTATGCACTGCTACCATTTAGTAACATGAATTGAAGTTATAATCTTTAAAGTAAATGTACATTCAGTTGGTATATAGGCTTCGACTTTCAAAAGGCTATATACGAATCTTATTTTAGGGCATTTTTGTTGGAAGTGCCAATCACTGGTGACCTGCCAATTACTGGGGTTGTT
Source organism: Uloborus diversus (assembly GCF_026930045.1). Lineage (NCBI taxonomy): Eukaryota > Metazoa > Arthropoda > Arachnida > Araneae > Uloboridae > Uloborus > Uloborus diversus. The sequence continues at coordinate 141,633,553 of NC_072735.1, read as the reverse complement.
ACCCTATTCGCTAATTTTTTGAGAAAAAAAAAGTAGCAAATTGATTTTTATGAGTACTCAATAAGCAAATTAATAAATAAGTAACGCTTAAAAAATAAAAACAAATAAACATTTGAAAACACCGCGTGTTGTATACGGGTTTGCAACGCATATCTTAAATCCAAACCTTCGACGAAAAGAAACTTCCAGCATTATTAATATTTATTCAAGTTACATTCGCAGATAAAATTAAGATTAAAAATGAAATTAAGTATGCTTATAATATACATTATTGTTTATTTATATTTCGGAGGGCACCGCACTCATAGTTTATTTTTGAAGCATTTGATCAATCGTGGTAACACCAGGTTTTGTTTTGTTGTAAAACATAATTATTGCTTTTGGTTGACCACAGAGTTGCTTTTGTTATAACGTGAAACGGAAAGCAATACTACGTTATTTTTCCGTATTTTTGTTAACTTAGGAACGTATTGTTGTATCGTAATTAAAACTGAATTTGGAACTTTGTGTTCCTAATTCAATTCCTATTTCTCATGTTTTTTTTTCCTAGTTTTCTCAAGAATGTCAAACGTCATGACAGTAAAGTTTGAGACATAAGAGTGACGTAAAAATTTTAGATCATGTCATAAGTCATGTTGATGAGCTTTGCGGGCCCTAAGTTGAGCGCGCACCACAAATGCAAAGACATAAAATAATACTACGAATTCACTATGAAATAACCAAATTGTGTAACCAAATACATTCAGAATCACAAAAAAAAAAGTTTCGTACATACATATCAAGGTTAAACGTAAGCATAAAACGTTAGGGAAAAACTAAGTCATTTTATTTTTTTGTTAAAAACAGGATAGGGTAAACCGGGACATGTTCACGCATGGGACACGTTTACTCGGTGCCCTTTTTCCAAAACTAGTTATAACTGGAGAACCAACAGTCATACCAGATTGATGCTGATCCCTAGCAAATATTCTCACAAGTTTTTAAGCATCAGTCGAGCTTCGGTTTAGCATTGCAAGGAGGAAAAATTTGTTTTCTACCAAGTTCAGTAAACTTTGGGTTGGTTTTGAAGCTTATTGTGAAAAAAGTATTCTATATTAAAAACAAATAAATGTATAAAATCTAGCAGAATTTTGTCCTTTTTTGAGAATTGTATTTGTATGGACAGTAAATTTATTAAATTTGGTTGCACGTTAAAAATAAATCCAAACTTGCCGACGGGGCAAGTTTACGCATTTTCATCGGAGCACATTTACGCACGTTCTTACTGTGTCTTAGTACTCTGTCTTAACTCTAAATGAGCCCCGGACGCTTTTTTCGCTCCGTGCTGTCTCAAACTTTTAGTATTTTCAAGTTATTTATTTTTGAAAATCACCATTCATTTTTAATTGAGCAACAGATTCGTATCTTATAGCTTACAATCAGTGTTGTTTTCATGCCTGTTCAGCTTTAAACTTATACACTGTTCAGTCTGCAATACATTTTCTTTGTTTTAAAGAAGTAAAGAAATTACGTTCAAAACTCTAACAGAACCACGTTAGATGCAAAAATAATGAAAAGACTTATCGATAACCCTAGTTTTTTTTTCTTACTAGGCCTTCTACATCGTCACATATGGACTACCCCAACTGAGACTATTTGAAAAAGTAGGACCAAAGCTTAGGAACCCGGAAAGGAAAAAGACGAGAGGATGCTCACAATCCTACCTGATACTCCGATTAAAGAAGCTTTCAGACAAGAAAACTCAGAAGCTGCAAAAAAAAAAAAATAAATAATTAAAATACATAATGGGCAGAGCAAAACAAAAAGGAGAAATTAGTTTAAAATTTACAAGTTTCTATTAAAGCAGTAGTAGAAAACATCAAAGAAAAAAGTATGAAACCAAAACCTGCGACGGGGAAAAAGTTGGAACACTCTGTGAAAAGGAAATTAGTGAACGATTCTGTTAATGAAGTAGAAGATTGTGCTTGCATCTATTGTTTGAGAGCACACAACCCATCGAAAAAAGAACAGTGTTCAATGTCTTGGATGTCAAAACGCAGTCCTATGACAAGTATGCAAAACGCAATACTTTATTTTTGTTAGTAAAATCAAGCAGTGATGAAGAAGACGACTAAATAGTTTCTTTTTTCAGTTAGCAGTAAGCCCTCTTATTTTAATTTAGCCTATAAAATGTTCCTTAGTTGATTCTCTGTAATTTCCTTATTTTTAAAGTGTTTTAAGAGAAATAAAACATTTAATTTTCGTTAAATATCTATTTCACTTATTCCTTGGCATGATTTCTAATATGCGTAAACGTGCCCCACTTGATGCGTAAACATGCCCCGTGTTCGAGGCAAGTTTATGCAACCGACTTGGAATTAAAACTTTTTTTTTCAGTTAAAAAGACAAGCTGAGCAACAATATAATATACAAATATTGACTTCATTAACTGCTTCATAAAACCACAAAGTCTAAAATTTTCTAAGTTAAAAAATAGAATTAGAAAATTCATTGAAAAAAATCCGCGTAAACGTGCCCCGATCTACTCTACACGCATTTCCCAAGATGAGGTTGTAAGAAAAAGTTCCATTTTAAATAGAAGGGGTGTCAGAAAAAATGTTTCCTTCTTCGCTTTGAAACTTCAAAGTGGGTATCACGGTAACCGGTTATAGAGAGTAAAGGAAAAGTTTGGTCATTGACGCTAGGGGTAAATAATTTGAAACAACAAGCGGAAACAAACACTCACATGGAGGGGAAAAAAAAGGATTCTCTTGGTTTAAAAAAAAACAGAAAAAAAAAACTGGAATTTAACTATGGGTTGCAAATTATGTGAACTAAATTTATACGATCAAAGTTTTGCAACACATATTTTAACGCATAGTTTGGAGTGTTGGCTTGATCAATTAACAGATATACAATTTGTTGCCATGGGAGTTTATAAGAGTACCGAACAATCTTTATTTCCTAAGCAAAAGTATATAGTGGTGAGTTAGGGTAGATAGTTTGTTTAGAATACAATTGTCAAACGCTTCAAAAGCATCATGATTTTGATGCGGTGAATTAGATGAATGTTTGTTAATAAGTACAGGTACTTATGAGATGGTTTTCAACATGTGAATATAATTTAAAACCATTAAACCAACCTATTTTTTGCTTCCCTTAAATTAAGTACTCCATGAATCTTAAGTAAAATGTTTTTGGTCCGGAACGTACTAAAACGGTGTTTGCTTTTACAATAAATACTAAACTGATCTTACTGCTTTTTGCAAAAATGATTGATTCACACGTAAAACAGCTTTTTTTTTCAGCATGAGTTTTTATTTTAACTTAACTAAACACGAGGAGGTGATTTTATATTTTATATGTATCGCTTTTTAAACGTTCAATTTCATCGGTATATCAACAAGAAATAAGACATTCTCCTGCAAAAACGAAATATTCTGTCTGGCTTGAATTCTTCTAATAGTTTAGGATTAAAATTTTAAAAAAAATAAAAGAAATAATGCAGTTTTTTTTTTTTTTGTGGACATAGCACGAAATATTAAAAATTATTCAGTCAGCCAATAATAAGAAAAATCTTGTCAGACACGCTATCGCGAAATGATTCATTGCTCTCTCCTACTTTGCAAACATGGCGGCTAACAGTAGGATGTGAAAGTGACATACTGCTACGTGGCAGTTTGTGATTGATTGGTTGGTTAGTATTACGTGATCTGAATTGACCAGTTGCATAGTCTCTTAACGTATTGTTTACTTAGACAAACTCCTTTCAGTTAACTAAGAATAAAAATTATAACATTTATGCACTAAAAAAGGTAAACAGAAAATGTCTAAGTTTTGAAAGTGTTTCAAGTTGCTTGATATAGTGAAGTTAAATAAAAGAAGTTCCTTCTTTTATTGTTAATTTTCAAGCGATCAAACAACTTAAAGTATATAGATTCTTATTGTGCTTTTTGTGTCTATTAGAGAGCATATCATTGTGAAAAAAACGACATAATGACAGTTGATGCTTTTTTCTTACACTTTCCAAAGCTTTTGTTCATGTCAACAAATGCTTACTGTTATGAAAACTGTTTATTGCAACTGATTCACTTTTTTTATAAAAAGTAGCTGTACCCGTACGCAGATGCCCGAAGAATTTGAAAGAAGTCCTTTGAGTTAATATGAAAAACCATCTTTTAGTTAAAAAATATTTTGTTTTATTAAAGTAACGCATATTTTAATTGAAGATACAATCATGTTAATTGTAGTATATAATTCCCTATTTAAATAACGACAGCTGTGCCTCAAATTTCCTCATTCCTTACGCCCAAAAAAATAGTTAAATACAAAAATATATATTACTCCTAGAACAAAACCGAAATCCTCTGTAGGAGATGCTCATGTTTTGCAACATTATAGCATGTGTTTGATGTTTTTCCAATGACTTGAACAGTTCGTTGTTTAGCTTATTGTATCTAAAACTGGAGTTGAGTACACTCGGCCCTAAACACATCCCAAAACAGGGGTCTGGCCAGGGGATATTTGGGTCCGTTAACGGACCCTTCACAAAAATCCGATCAACCAAAATGGACCTTTCACAAAATCCCGATCAAACAAAACGGACCTTTCACAAAATCCCGATCAAACAAAACGGACCCTTCACAAAATTCTGATAAACAAGATTGAATCTGTCACAAATTGTTTATTGAAAGAGCAAATCTGAAAGCAAAATAACGCATATTTCTGTGTATAAATCGATAATTTTTGGAACCTTTTTTTAAGTCAAATTAGAGGAATCAGCTTATACAAAATCGGCTAATTTTGAGGAAAAAAAAAAAAAATCGGCACTCTTGCGATGCTCCTGCAAGCAATAAATAATTGTTACTGCCAAATAAATATAATGGTTGTTTGTTTTATCACAGCTAATTAGCGGCAGTGTTGTAAACTTTACTGAAAAGGCATTGGTAAGCACTTTTTTCCGCTCATGATTTAATAAACAATAATAATATATATCTGTGAAATGAACTTAGAACTGCGAACGAATAGTAAGGATGAGGAAAAAATATGATCGCTTCAGATAGGGTTACCAACTTCAAAATTATCACCACTTAGCGTCTGGCGTTGAACCTTTATAATGACTTGATTAGAAAATATTCTCATCATTTTGCCAGCTTGTCAATATTTGCGTTTTTACGGTGCGCTGCGATGTTTAATTGTTATTTTGGGAGAAAATTATATGGGTTTTGATTTTTCGATGCTAACAAGGATGATTAACTTTAAATAAACTCTTTTAATTACCGTTTTTTTTCTTTAGATGTCTACATTTTGAAAAATGCAATCTTTTAACATCCGATATGAGAATCATATTTTGTTCTTTTTTCAAGCTAACTTCGCTTCATTAAGATTCAAATAAATGAAAAGTCTCTTTATTTCTGTTAGAACTCTCATTTCAAGTTTTTAAAGCAAAATTCCATTTTCTGTTATGAGTCAAAAATTAAAATGCTGAATAGATGGTTTATTTTATTTTTTGGGTCAACTGTGTCCACAGATATTAATGATATGTTTATCATAGGACTCTAAAATGCAATTTTAAAATAATTTTATCAAAAACATTTCTTTTACAAGCCGTTTTTATACTTTTGATGCCTTCACTTTGAGAATTGCGATCTCTTTGCATCCGCTATGGGAATCCGATTTTACGAAATTTTGATGATTATTACGCTTTGTTAAGAGGTAAACAATTGAAATATCTTTTTATTTTTGTTAAAATCACGGAATTTATAAGTTTTAAACGAAATTCTGTGCTTTTTAAGAGTGTCTTGTGTCAAAAAGTTGAATGCTGAACCCTATTCTGAATTTTATTTATTCATGTTTTTGTTACAATTATTTTAAGTACTGTACAGAAATATATCTAGTATAATTTAACAATGTAGAATGGTAGATAAATATTGATACTTGAAACAGTGATGCCCCCCCCCCCCCCCGCCAAATATCAGAAAAAAAAATCCAGAATGATTTTCTCGACGTAGAAGAAGTCACAAAATTAATTCATTTTTCACAAAATTATTTGATTTTTCACAAAAAACGGACCCTGTGAAAAATCCTGGACAGACCCCTGCAAAAGGAACAAATAAGAAATATAATGTCGAGTGACATTGGCGGTTATTTTCAGGCTGACGCAATATGTAAGTTTTCCCGAATAAAGTGTCGCTCAACCGACGTATGCAAAACAATATTTAATGTATAAAATTGCGTTCTATCAAGCTGTTTTGTGTTAGAAAGTACGTATCCGTTTTTTGTTATGGTCCGAGTTTTTGAAGGTTAAGTTATATCGGTCGTTTAAAATTAAAGTATGAGACTAAATTTTAAATTTTTGTTAGCCAAAAGTATATTTACTTGTACACAAAATTCTCCTATGGATACCATGATTGAAAGTCAAAGTTACCGTTAGCGTAAAAATCAAGATTTATCAAACTTTCTACTCCTTTACACTTAGAAGGACGGCTGTTGACACAAAAGTGGTTATTTAGAAGATTGTAGAGAAATAGGAATTATGGAGCTGTTCTGTAAAATGAATAATAATATTTTTAAGAACCATACTAACATCATTTCTTTTCTTTCATTCCTATACACTTGAATATTGGCTTCGAAATGAATCATTCGCCCTCGTTGAATCAAATCTTTCATCAGATATTCTTAACATATATTTCTCTAAATGTTTCTCCTTTGACACGAAAATGCCCTCCAAAAGCTATAGAATACAAAGCATTTTCCACCACGAATTTGAGTAATGGAATTTATATCTTTCTGCTTGTCATCTCGTTTGTAAATTATGAGGCAACCGTTACGGTTCTAAGAAAGCAATTTATCTTGCATTTCTGAAGTGGAAATGAAGAAACTTGAAAAGAAAAATATATGCGAAACTGAAGAAAAAAACATCAAAAAGCAAACAACTTTAAAACGCGCAGAGATTTTTCTTCTTACGTTTCTTGATCCGAATGGAAATTGAAAACATATTGCACTCGTATGTGCCGTTGAAAATTTGAAAAGACATACATTTAAAAGCTACAACATTATATTTATCTTTTTGTTTTGAAAGGTAAATATATTTCTTCTTTGAGACTTTTATGTTCGCATAAATAATTAAATATATGCCTGTTTTGTGATCTTTAAAGTGACAAAAGTTATTTTTATTATATAGTTTGAAAAGGCATGAGAAATAAACTTTGAGCATAATCGTTAGTTTATTTGTCTCTTTCTTTACGGTGTTATCATTATTTAATTTTTCAGTTTTTAATAATTTCTAATATAGTTAGCCAAGTTTATATACTTGATCTTCTAACTACCTATACACAAAGCAACTATGCTGAACATTTTAGTAATTACGTGAGCATCGAAAAAAATAAGATTATGCATAATATGGTAAATTATTAATATTGTTACTATAAAAAAATAAATATGAAGAAGAAATACATTTTTTTGCTTTAGGGCATTGTTCTTTATTCGTTAAATTTTGCAACTATCAAAACACATTTCCGATTTCACCATTGTGAGAAATAAAAGTTATCTCATTTCACCTTGCCTCAAATTCACCTAATACATAACTTAGTTTGAAAGGATTGTTCCAATTTGTTTTTGTTTCTTTCCTCCTTTTGTTCTGTTTACTTTTCCATTTTTTGATGATGTCTAATAGAATTGGCTTAGTTTATGTACTTTATTTTATCTTCTAACAACATGTAGATAAAAGAAACAACATCTATGTTCTGGATTTTACAAGTATATGAGTAGCGAATGAAATAAAGTAACCACTGCATAATAAGGAAACTTATTAAATTTGCAACTGTAAAAATTAAACATGAAGTAATATTTTTCATAAATAATATGTTGCTCTTGATTCCTTAGGTTTTGATTTTTTCAAACGAATTTCCAATATGACCATTTAAAAAAATACTAGTTATCTTAATTATTCCACGTTGCTTTAAACTCCCCTACATATAAATTACTTAAAATAATAGTTTCTTTCTTTTTCTTTTTTTTTTTTTTTTTTTTGCAGTCAAATTTTAGATGTATTGGAACAGATTGCTTTTCTCTCAAATAAAAAACCCTTGGTTTACCTAATTTTATGAGAGTTAGCACGGTATAGTTGAGACCTAGAGGTTTAAACGTTTCAAGATCTTTACTAATTTTTTCGACTGTTTATGTTAAACATATTAACATCACCACATACCCAGAGACAAAAAAAAAAAAAAAAAAAAACTGGTATTGTAGTATTGGGATGGGGGGGGGGAGACAGTTGACTATATTTTTTTATATTCTGGCTATTACTTATTTTTTTTTTTAATATCTTGTAGTTGCACTTGACAAACTTTTTGTCCTTAATTGCTAAAAAAGTACTGCTACAGCTGCTTCTAAAAACAGAATTCCCCGCAATAACTCGTTTCAAGTCTAGTGTACGAAATGTACGGAACTATAGCTTGTAGAAATTGAAATTGTAAAATGTATAAAAAATAGAGTTGTATGGGATAAAGCAGTAATAAGGACTGTTAAAAGTTTCCGAAAAACATTATTTCAAATTACATGTATGAACTACCGACAGTGTTACAGCGCATTTCATCTTCCTAATTGTTTTTGGCATCTGAGTGCCGTATGTTACGATCTTTTAATTTAAAAAAAAGTATCATAACATCACAAACAAAGCATAACACATGAAGTTTACGTTTATTTAAAAAAAAAAAACACTTAATAAAAAAATCCATTATTATTATTTTTCTCCAAATGGAAAATATTTTCAGGAATTGAAAAATGTTATTTAATCAAGGCACAACTGCAGCATTCAATATTATATCAAAATATTTCTGTATAGTACTAATGAGCTTATGATTATTTGTGTTCATTACATTGTTTACATTATTGGTCCTTTTTTCCCTCATGTTCAAATATCGCATGTCCTCAATGATCTTTTTTCATAACTTTTTATGAAACCTTTATTAGCTCGAGACTATAATAGAATAACAAACACCACGCTCATTCTAATAAAAAAGTATTGGATACATCCAAGTCTGCCTGGTGAAAAACCATCTCGATCTCTCCACAAACAGATGAAGTTGCTTCTCTCACTAACCTATTCTACTTTGTTCTCTTATGTAAATTCCAGTATCACTTTCAATAACATCATTGGTTTTATCCATTATCTCAAGTCCCACGTTAGGTATGTGTTTGGTTCGTCGAAGTTTCGAAAGTACATTTTGCAAATTGATAAACTCTGTACAGACGTTTACTTGAAAATTGAGAGGTGAAATGACAAAATCACGAACAGTTTTATTCGAAAGAGTTTGGGTATTCAGGATTTCATCACAAGATAGTGTGGTGTTGCTGACGATAATCAACAGGTTTTTTGAATGACCATAAAAACTATTCTTTTTGCACAACAGGATCAGCAACTAGTTTCAAATCATCGCTGAGATATCTTGAGTAGCGGATAATTTCTCAAAGATGATGTTCCCCGGCTGTATATGAGGACTCCCTTTTTGTGAGAAAACAAACTTTTGCATACACTTTAATTTCATATGATGGCACTTCTGTATCAATAGATAAATGAAGTACTATGTTTGCTGTTGGAGACTCCTTGCATGAGATAGTTAACCTGATGGATTGGCGGACAATGACTTTCTAGAATTTAAAGAGCATATCGCTTGAATTCAGAACATATCGATTTCTAGACGATTCATAGACTGAACACCAAGATTTCTGAGATCAGGGGTGGGTGATGGAAACAATTTAACTATATCACAAAATAAGAAAAACAAATATATTCATCGCAATCGCACCATCTGTCACGATAGTCGAAACTAAACAGAAAAAATAGCAAATTACGCAAATTTCAAATTACTGGTAAATAAAATATGATACAATAGTTATTCTGTGCACAAACAAAGAATCTTACTATGCAACTATTTGCATTACAGACCATGAAAAAAAACATAAGAGATAAATAATTTTAAAAAATGGTCATTTTTTACATATTTGGAAAAACTTCAGGGGCCTAGTGGGTAGGCTAAATATATTTTAATTACTAAACATTTATTTACAAGAACATTAGGTGTCTACACACAACTTTTTCCACCACAGGAGATTAAAAACATTACACATAAGGATGTTCTAAATTTTCTTTTAAAAATGTACACTTTTACATATTTGTGAAACTTCAAGGGGCCGAGATCTTAATATATTTTGATTTCCAAAAACATAATAACACGAGTATTTGATGTCAGTACACAACTTGTCCCACACCAGATGATTTCGTTTAAATTATAATAATAATTTTAAAAAAGTTAAAAGCGAACCAACCTAACATTTGTGTCATATAAACGGTTCAAACCTGTTGCAGTTTATACCTGTTTCGTAAAAATGTTACAACAAGGAGAAAAACATTCCATTGCTTCTTTCTGATACAGTAAAATTAAGATTTACTTTCCCTAAGCGTTTAGTAAAATAACCGTAGTTTTCTCTTTGGAAATATCTAAAAGGGTTTTCCTGTTGCGTTGTTTCTTTAAAAGTTTATAGTGTTCATTAGAATGCCTTTGATATTTAGCACTATCAGGTTAAGTACTTCGATTTCAATGTACTTGATAGGTTTTTGTTAGTTTTCCATAGTCACACAGGGGCGAAATGAGCAAATCAGCTGTGGCTGACATGTCACAGATTTCAATGAAAATTTTTATTTAGGTAAACCATGCATATCTGTAGGGAAATGCAAAGTATGAAAGTTTAAAAACTGTTGCTTTGTTATTGAAATTAGAAGTTGATGCTTACGCTAAGCCTAAATTTTCAGAGTTCATTGATGCCAGTTTTTGACTCAATAACTCCATAAGTTATAAACGTACACTTAAAAAATAAATATTTTCACATTCTATAAAAAAAATCTCTATTGAGAAAGAGCAAAGTAAAATTTACTTGGAAGCCTCAGAGGCTTCAGAGATATGTAAGCAAGTGTTCGGAGATAATTATCTGTTGAAAGTAAGTGTTTCAAAGTGTTTCAAAGAAGACCGGGAGAGCGTCGAGGATAAATATCAAACAGGCTGCCCGTCAACCAGCAGAACGTACGCAAATGTGGAACGCGTGCGTATTGTGCTAAACTCGGACCACCGGTTAAGTATGAGAACGATTGCAGATGAAGTAGGACTTTATAAAATGACAGTTCACAGTATCATCGCTGAACACTTGAGAAATGCTGGAAACACTTGATTCATTCTCCAAGACTTCCTGGTCAATAATAGTATCTCTACGCTACCCCAGCCCACCTACAGCCACTATTTAGCTCCAGTCGACTTCTTTCTATTCCCGAAGGTAAAAAAAACATCACTAAACAGGCATCACCATGGAGCTCTGGAGGCTGTAAAGGCGCAGGTACAAAACTTTTAAAGAATATTCTGGAAGCAGACTACAAAGCAGCCTTCGAAGCTTACAAGACTCGCTGGGATAAGTGTGTGCTAGGCCAGTGGTGTTATTTTGAAGAATTTTAGCTGTGAGTATTTATATCTGCAATAAATCCTTAGAACACAGCTCAGTCTCATTACTTTTTATACAGACATTGCATATGTTACACATACGAAGAAGAAGGTGATATATCTATCTATCCGTCGATCTTAACTGGTTCTTCTTGATATGGGGTAAATGTGTGTGTGCGTGTTTTTTTTTTTTTTTTTAAATTTAGTTCGCGCATCCGAGTCCAAATGAATTGACTAAGAATTGATGTTTTGAATCGGGACCAGAAAACAATGGTCTGTGCAGTACGTAAGGAGTTTATAGATGTTTGCTTGTACCAACGTTCTAAGAATTTCTCAGTAACCTAACTGCACCGTTCTTATACACAGTGTATACAGAAAGTGATGTCAATTAATACTTGTCATTTATTTTGCATCGAACTTATTACTCCAGTTTTCAGCAAAATCAACATCTTGTCAAAAAATTATCAACCAAAATTTTTCATTTGTCTTTTGCACAAGTTTAGCGCTCCGTACAAGTAAAGTACAGCTCTGGTTAGTTGAGCTATGACCTTGATTTTGTTTACATGATTTAGGGGAGCTTAGTGAAAAATAAACGTGTTATTGGCTCGGATTTTAGTTGGAATATTTTTAAAAAACTACTAAGAAAGTTTTTCAACTCAACTTAGCGCCAATTACCCATCCCTACTTTCCGAAACAGAGGTAACCATTGTCAGATTTGGAGCTAAACTTCTCAGAGTCTCACAATTATTTGCTAACTTTACCGTTAAAAATCCTGAAGTTTTACGGTAAAAGTAACTGCCATCCATGCTGCCATTAACTTTTACCGTATAATGCTATTTTACTGTAAAATGCAACGGTAAAATAAACGAAAATGCTAAAACACAACGTGCGAGCAACAGGTTAGATCTCCGGACCTTCGCATTGGCAAGCGGCTTTTCTGAACACCGAGTTGGGACGCGTCGATTAAGGGGAAATACCGTATAATGTGCCTCACACTGTAAGTCATCTGGTGTATCAATTGGTACTACAATCGTTTTTTTCTTTACATATTTTCTGTACTGTAAACACTCCATTTTACAGTAATATTCACTCTAAAAGTTTCCTGATTTTTCAACATTGTAGCATAATACAGGATTCGGCATATTAACCTCCCGTATTTGAATAGTGCGTTGTGTAAGTTGTGGCTGGCATGTTGGTGGAAGTGGTATTATCAGATATGGCTATATCTGTCATTCGCAGTAGTAGCAATTAACTGGCCCGTGTTGTGTTTTTTATTACTATTCAGCGAGTATTTCTCATTTGGTTCCAACTTGGCCGACATGCTCCTTTTCGTCTAAATACACTATCTACGTTGGGAAGAACACTGTCCGTGATTTTTCTTACGTTCCCATCAGAAAGTCACAGGCATATTGCATGCTTAAGTACTAAATAACCTTTGGAGATTCCCAGATTGACGCTATCACAAAGAGCAGTGGAGGCAGCTATGCTGCCACCGATTTTATGGAGTAAGATTACATACAATTTTTTACAGTGTTCTAAAGTACAGTTAAAAAGAAGAAACAATATTTATTTAGGCCTACTATAGACTAGTATGCTTGAAAAACAACGTACAGTGTGTCGACCATAAGTATTAGAACACGATTGTAAGCCTTTTCTGAATATGGAAGAATCGATTCTCAATTCGGTAACTTTATCAGAACCGTAAACGTCGAATGAATAATGGTCTTAAGCTCTTCTAAACTTTAACTTCAACGATTTTGATACCGTTTGTTTTGAGAAAAGAAACGATAAGGGTTTTGAATGCAATTTCGACGGCTTGCTATTTTAAACTGTGAAACCAATTTTCAGAAATATATTTTTGAGATCTTTATACAATCTTTTTATATGTTTTGATCTATTTTGTATTCAAAAAAGACAAGATAATATCTGAAAGGCTTTATTGCATTCCAATCGCATTTTCTTTTGAAAAAACATTTGTATTTTTTGCTCATGACATTATTTGATGAGTAGAAAAAAAAAACGTTTCCTAAAAATATATTTCATATTGAGGAACTTATTTTAATAGTTGTTTCTTTTTCTACTTAAACCTGCATTTTTGAAGAACAACACCCAATGCCAAATATATCAGTTTGACAAAAAGCGATAGTAAATTTTCATTATTATTTTTGGGTCTACCGAATGAAGTTTTGAGCATTTCATGGATCTAATATACAGGTGAGACGAAGCGTATTGACAGTATTTCATGCTTGAATCTTAGAGGGAAAATAGATAGAGAGACCCCATTTCACATTAAAACCGTGAGGAAACTGCCTTGCACACGGGTCACGTGGTAAGCAAGCTCTAAATTTATTGGTGAGCGTTTGCGAGAGGTAGGTTAACAATTTTAATCTTTTCGTTTCTTGAAACCTTTTAAAGATTACTTGTTACAAATAAACACAGTCTGCTACAGGTATAACCCATGAACGGCGAATGGGAAAATAAACTTTCCACTTGAGCCAAATTAGTTTATAAAATTGAAAAAAAAAAATGCAATGTATGCATATGAATTTATCGGAAAGCATATGAGAATGCTGATGGAAATATTACAATAGAATATTGGGAGATTATTTTATTTTAAAAAAGAGCATACACACTTTTCAAGTATTTAAAAGCAAAAAATATAGGGTAATTACATTTGAATACGCAGGGAAGTGCACAAAAATTTTAGGGCGCTTAACAGATGATTTTTACGGGCCCTCTCCATAGTCTCACCCCTATATCCCTACATGTATTTCACCCCTTATTTTAAAATTTTTAGGCCTCTTCAAACTCGGGCCTGGGCCAACAAGTGTCCTTTCTCCTGCCCCCGCACATTGTGCACGCCCCTTTGAACATGATCAAAACAGCAGTCGCCCCTTGTTGCGACTGCTGTTCAGAGTAAAATGACTTTACATGATCGGTTTATTTTATTTAATAAGAATGAAAAATTTCTTGAAAGAAAGGAATCTTTTTGCAATCTAAATTAGTTAATTGCTACTTTTTCTAGATCACAAAAAATAATTAAAACATCTTAAAAAATCTTAAGGTCCCCTCAAAGTCACCTAATATAGTGTTAAAATAGGTTTTTCATGTCTTCAACTTTGAAATTTTAAAGGATATTCACCAGCAACATTTAAAAAACATGCTGGAACAGCTTATTGCTGTTTGGAAGTTGTTAAGATATCGGAAATTTCCTCCCCCCCCCTCCCTCTACACACACCGTTTAAAATCCTAACAGACCTTCTAGCAGTAATAGCCGAAGGTGAATAGTATTAACTGTTTTATTTTTAAAATAAACTTTAGAAATGATATCTTAATCACATTTACATCAAATCTTCAAGTCTGGAACGGAGCGGGTCCTCAAAAGGGCACCAATGTTGACTCCCAGGTGTGAGAGCGTAAAAGGAAAAAAATTAAAACAGTGAAGACGCACAGGTCCCGGGGCGGGAAAAAAACAAAACAAAAAGGCACACAACTTTGAGGACGCAATGAAAAAAAAAGTCGCATATGTGCGAGGGTGTAAAGAAAGAAGAAAAAAAGAAAAAATAAGCACTCACACACATAACAACCGTGGGCGCAGGAAAAGCCCTAAGGCACACATGTTCAAGGTTCAAGGTCGCAAAAAAATAAATAAATAAATAAATAAAATAAGGCACACTAGCTTGAGTACGCAAAAAAAAAAAAAAAAAAAACCGTATTGGTGCGATTAAGTAAAAAACCCAAGGCGAGGGTGCATCGAGGCCGGTGGCCACTACGCCCCCGCTTCAAGTCCTCAAAAATTATGTTGAAAAAAAAAACAAAAAAAAACATTAATTTGTTGAGCTTTCCTAGGAGCAGTATGGAAGCAAATGAATTGTATTTTTCTTCTTGTAGCATTCCCGACGATATGATATTAATATGAACGTTAATTCAAGCGAAAAAGGAATCAAAATTTGAATTAGTTTTATGGAAAAGAATTTACTGAGGACCAAGGTTTACACTATTGGTGAAGATATGGATTTCTATGCTAAGCATTTTGTGAGATAAAAGATAACAAAGCAAACGTTTAGTTAAATTTGTTGATTTCAGTAACATAAAATGGTTTACGCTAAAAAAGCGATAAATGACTTTCTTACTCTATTTTTAGCAATAAAACCAATAAATTTGAAAATAACTGCGAATTTATCGAAGTATATAGTATTTTCTGATGGAATGTTTTTGGGCCTTACTTGACCGATTTCTCCTTACATCCATATGCAGAGCAATGCGAAACAATTTTATCTTAAAAACAACAGTTCGCCTTCGTAGAAATACATGTCATGCTCTTCTGTGATGCTTGCTCCTCATGTGGTAAAAACCTGTTTCGTGCAGCGCGTGAGAAAGGGTTACCACAAACTTTCTCTACCCATCTTAAATCTGCGGTTTGAATTTAAAAAAAAAAAAAAAAGACCAAATAAAATACGCGTACATGTTTTTAAATTGGAAATGCAACACGAAACAGTTTTATACAAATCAATTTAACAAAGATAAAATAGTTTCCACGTTAGCCAGTACACATCGCGACAACATTTCTGCGCATAAACAAATACTGATTATTTAGCAGTAAGTTACCACCCCTAAGCCAGGGCTAAGGCAGAACTAAATGCAATATACCAGACAGCCCAGTTATCTCATCATGACTGCACCATTCTAAAGACACTCAATGGTGAAGTCAATTCCTTTTATCTACCAGTTTGTTGGCACTCTCAGATCAATGACCACATCTGCTTCCAGTTTGGTTCTTCACTATTCCTGACTAAGGAGTTCTAATAAGAACGAAACTGCAGTCTCCTGTCTTAGCCCTGGCTTAGAGGTAGTAACTGACTACTATATACACAAGCTTTGTCTTCAGCTCACGAGTTGAATCGTAGCAAGTTGCGGATACTTGCTGGTGAGATAAATTCACTTTATCTAGCAGTTTGTTTGCTTTCTCAGGTTCAATGTGATGGCATCTGCCTCTAGCTTGGTTAATCACTATTATTAGTTAAAGAGTTCTAATAAGAAAGAAACTGCTTCTCCCTGATGTGATAACCGGGCTGTCAGGTATGTTGCATTTAAATACTGTTTAACTCAGTCTACAAATTCCTGCGGTACAGGAAAAAGCAATGTGTCCGTGAAAGAAAACCCGTTGTAACACAGCATACGCGACTGTAGTTCTGGATATCGAGAAGAAAAAACAATGAGCCATTTAAGTTATTGGAGGAACACCGAACGCCTGCTAAAAGGCTTCAAAACACTTCATGTGAACTTGAAATTCGGCTTGAGCTGTTTCGTACCACTAACGCAGCTCATGTGGAACTTTATAATGTGTGATCCATAAAACTTTTATGTTATCTTTCGAACAAAAAAAAGAAACATATACATACCTCAACTTGTACTTTTTTGTTTCATTCAAGCATGAAATACGATAAATACTTTGGCTCATCCTGTACATATGACTTAAAAGCTATTTCAACTACACGTTATTTTCATTATAAGGGACATTGTTTGTTTTAGCCCTAAATACAATTTGAACGAAAAAATTTCACAGCCATGGGAAAACTTATAAGGACAAGTAAAAACTATACAAGTTCGACGGATGGGTGCGCTCGATCATTTTCAATTTTTTCGAAACTCATATCCCTAAAAGCTGCATATGAAAGATGTTTAAAACCACTTTAAATTTTTCCCTAACCTTGACCTTTGATTTTCTAAAGGTTATCAAAGTCATTTTTGCAGTCATAAATGGGACTTTTAGACCTTTGCGTTTTAGCCCAAATCTAAGGGAATAACAATCATCGCTGTAAATTTTACTTTTTGATGTTGAAATACATCAGAAAATAGTATCACACACTCAGTTATGTAGCTGTAACTTAATAATTTAAACAATGGCAGCAGGCCAAAGTTAAAGATCAAATGTAAAATTTTTACACATTTCAAAGGGTCATAACTTGATTAGGGAATAAAAACACAAAGTGAAGTATGAGAAAAACTAATCACTAGGATCACACTGATGAGAAAACCCCACTATAATTGTGTGTTTGTTTACCCTTTATAAATTAAAGCCCCTCAAAGATTGGAAAAATGACAAAAATGACATTTTTAGAGCCTGTAAACCAAAAGGTGATGGAATTAAAAAACAAAAGTTCTTAACCAATTGAATATTCCACTCAAGTACTATGTCTGTTACATATATTGTGTTGAGTATTTGGTTTGTAAAAACGATATAGTTCTTTGAAATTGAGTAATTTTGTAATTAATTCACACACTACAACAGAAATAAAAAGTATGAAAACTTCATTACACCTTCTTAAATTTTGTATATTGTGCTTTATATAATATATTATACTGAATAAAAATATTGTAAGTATAACATATTTTTTTTTAATTTGATAACTTTTAAATATTTGGACATAAAAGAGTAGTTCATACTTGACTAACACCTCAAGTAGTAAATATGTAGACTAGACTGATAATGTACACACAAATTCTCAATACATACAAACATACTTTCTGTACATTAACTTATGTAACTTGCATTAAACATATGCAATAACATAATACATATAAATTTTAAATTTTAAAAAGTGCATTTTTTATTTCTCCATTGAGTGTAGTTTTGAGAGAATGAACTAACCTTTTACCTAGTAGTACTATAATTCCAATGGTGACATAGTATTGGAATGATTTACCGAGGCACATTCATAATTTGATACTTTGAAACGGTACCAAGACCAAGACATTGAGAGGCGTTCTACCCTTTTTTGACAATAATGGACATTTTCCTTTGATAATCTTTTTAGTAACACACTATTCTTCATACATATTATTAGTGGACAATGATTTTACTGTGAGAATATTTAAACAGGGTGGCCTAAAGCAGTGATTAGTTCTTGTATTGATAATTTTATAAACAGAGTCTAACCTTTCTCGCAGCATTTTTCTATATACTGAGTACTCAAAAGGATACATGCAATGCTTAATAGCAAAAATGCAGAAGGTATACATTCCTATAGGAGTCAAAATATGACTTCTAAGTAGTTCTTTTGCAAGCTGGTTTAGTATTAATTATTTTTATGGTTCCTCTGTTTCCGTTACATTGTCCATTACCATGTGATACTGCATAGAAATGCCATTCAGCTCTCAAGTTGAAATCCGTTTCGTGATTACATAAATTAACAAAGTTCTTTATATTTTTGTAGTTTATTTGTATTTGAGTAAAGTATTTTAGTACGCAGCATACTGTGTCACCACCAGAAGTATAGTGTGTAAGTTCATTTTCTCAAAACTACACTCGAACAAAAAATAAAAATTACACTTTTTTAAATTTAATTTTTTTACATATAATGTTATTGCATATGTTTAAAGCAAATTACATAAGTTTATGTACATAGAGTATGTTTGTATGTATTAAAAACTTGTATGTGTACATTATCTGTATAATCTATACATTAATTACTTGAGCTATCAATCAAGTACGAACTACTCTTTCAATGTTCAAATATTTCTAAGTTATCAAATTAAAATAATTATTTTTAATACTTACAATACGTTTTTTCAGTATAATACGTTATATAGAGCACAATATACGTAATTTAAGAAGGTATAATGAAGTTTTCACACTTTTTATTTCTGTTTTAGTGTGTGAATTAATCTAGCAAAATTACTCAACTTCAGAGACATGTATCTTTTTTACAAACCAAATACAGAAAACAATATATATATGTCACATGCATAGTACTTGAATGGAATATTCAGTTGGTTAAGAAATTTTATTTTTAATCCCATCTCCTTTTGGTATACAGGGATCTGAAAGGTCATTTTTGTCAATTTTCTGATCTTTGAGGGGCTTTAATTTATAAAGGGTACACAAACACACAATTACAGCAAGATTTTTTCATTAGTGTGATCCCAGTGATTAGTTTTTGTCATATTTCACTCTGTGTTTTCATCCGTAAGCGAATAATGACCCTTTGAAATGAGTAAAAATTTTTTCATTTCACCTTGAACCTTGGTCTGCTGCCATTGTTTTAATTACTAAGTTACAGCTGAATACCTCAGTTTGGGAGACTATTATCTTATATATTTTAACATCAAAATGTAAAATTTACTGCCATGATTGTTATTCTATTAGATTCGGGCCAAAATGCAAAGGTCTAAAAGTCTATTTTTTGAACACGAAAATGACTTTTTATGACCTCTAAAAAAATCAAAGGTCTTGTTTAGGGAAAATATAAAAGTGGTTTTAAACATCATTTATATGCAGTTTTTTGGATATAATTTCAGAAAAATACAAAATGGTCGTGCGCACCTATCAGTCGAACCTGTATGGATTGACCCAGGAGCTAGCAGGCTAGACAAGTATGCAAATATTTTTATTATTAAAATACGTAAAACAAAATATGTACAAACATACTTTTCTTTTAAAAATTTGAAAGTCGTTAAAATTCATGAATTTTTGAGGTTTTATAGGTTTTCCATTTAGGAAAATGTACAAGAACACACATTTCTTTTGAAATCGCAAACAAAAATTTGCATATGTATTCATTTTGTATGATTGTTTATAATAATTGAAAAGTATGACACAGTAATATTGTTTACTTTATCTCTCGTACTTCATTATGCCGAACAGCTCACAACACTCTGAATATAAAAAGAGGCAAATGATTTCTTACAGAAAATGTGGAATGAGTAGTCTTGAAGATGCAAGGAAGGTAAACAAATCAAAAACAGTAATTTAAAATACATGTATAAGAATCATTTTTCAACTTTGTAATGGGAAAACAGGTACATATAGTCTCTTCTTAAGGTTTATCTTTAATTCCAGTTTATTCCAAACTTAAGAAGAGTAGTCACGCTCATTGATATAAGACACATAAAAGAAAAAAATAAATTAAAAAATAAATTTAAAAAAAACACCTTTTTTTTAAAAAAAATTAGTTTATTTTTCGTGAAGTATACATTTTTTTGGCAACTCTTAATGACGCAAATAATGTTTATTATCATATAACGTAATGCAAGTCGGAAGGAAAGAAATATTTACTGCTTCCGCAGTTGAAGCAACAACCCCAACGCATGTTTTAATACTTGTATTTTAATGTCAGAACTTGGTTCATTATATCGCCGTATCTTTTGAATGTTCTTTCATACAAAAAAAAAGAAAAAAAAACTTTTAAACGATAAGAAGCGTTTCTAAATGCAAGCTCAAACGCATTCGCCAAGTTTTGAATTTAGTTGTAATGAAATCTTTCCAAATATTTTTCTGTCGCGTGTTTTGAAAAGAGTTCCCTGCTATTGAGACAGAAGTCTTTTGAATTTGTTTGTAAGAAGGGAAATACAAATAAATTATGTTGTCTTTTGACAACGTTTTTCATTGGATACTACATAGTTTTCTATATGCTTTTTTAAAAGTTTAATCGTAGCATTTATTTACCAGGAAACGATAACATATTTACTAGTTTAAACTGTTAAGTCTCAGTTTAGAGTGTGAGTAGTTATTTAAATGTGCATTGAAAAATGTCAAGATTTTTCTTTTTTTCCATATTTTTTGAGCCTCTGACGGAGTTTTAAAATGACGGAATTAACTTTTTGTTTCAAAATGATCTTTACTACACTTTTTCGTCGGACTCAAAATGACCGTAAGTTTAGGAGAACTTTGAACTAGCCTTATAAATATTTTTAATTATTTGTTCAGTTCAAGATTTTTCTCAGTAAATAAAGTAAATGCAATAAATTTATTAAAATATAAATGACAGTGTAAATGAAATGTTCCTTGAAAAATATTATGAAGAACTAAAAAACTATGATTTATGCTTTTTGATTTAACAAAATAATTTTTAACTGAAACAAAACATTCACCTCAAAAACTTTAAACTCAAAACTCTTTAGCTTTAAACATCTTAAGAAAGCTTTAAATTTCTTAAACTAAGCATTTTCCTTGGCTCGTTGCAACAAAAACCATACCACTATTAAAATATGAATGGCACAATTTGAAATAGCGGCATTGCGAATGAAATATAAACCAAATGATTCTATTATCAACTAAAATTTAATCATAATCCTTTTTAATTACACAAAAATTAAGATTTTACACTAAAAATCATTCACCTTAAGCTATATAATTTCAAGCATCATATAATGTTCCTTTTTATCCGTCTTTAGGTTTCCATTTCCTGTTTTATTTAGTACATGCTTTGCTTTTTTGTTGTTATTTTTAAACCTTTTTCTGTTTTCTAGCATTAAGATTACCCTTTCTTTCGCTAAATGTGACAACTGATTCGTTGAAAAAATTTTCTTACATGAATTATATTGCTGATTTATTAATTAGCGGTTTCAATTTGACAGCAAGATGTATTTTACAGGGTTTTTTTTAGAGACATTTGTTGCTGAACGGTTTTTTCTCGAAGGGAATCATGCAATAAATTTCGGCACTGAGATCCATTTTATCTTTTTTCTTTTTTTTTTAATTGCCTGTTTTTAAGCTGCCTGATCTTATTTTTTATTGCTTTTCCCGGATATCTTAACATTCGAAAATTAGCAAATTTGACTTGAAAAAATGGTCCCTGAATACCCCAAAACACGCGTCTTCAGTAATATGTATGTTTGTGCTAAAAAACGTCGCATACTTTGTTTTTCCTGTTACAAGTGCAGATGTTTAAATGATATTTTACTGATAAAATTAATTCAATTAAAAACTAAAAACTACTAAGATTTAAACAAATAATTTTTATCTTGACCATTGTATCAAAAGTTTTTTCTCACAATGTTGACACCTTTCTGCATGTGCACGTGTCACAGTTCCATTAAAAATTCGGAAGATTCTTAAGTCAGAGTTTACCTTCTAAAGATTTGGTCACAACATTGCTGATAGCGATACAATCTTTCATGTTAGAATTGGCAACATGTTCTAAAACAATAATTTCTATTTAGTTGACCCTCAAATCCACCCTTATAGCACCACTGGTAGTTTATTCTTTCATAGACGCCATTTTTAATTTTCGATGACAGCAACATCTACATTTTCTTTTGAAACAATGTGCAAAACCTTTAATCCGATAAATAGCAAAATCAAATAAAAATAATGCATTCATCAATGCAACACTTTGTTCATCAATGCAACACTTTGCAAACAACCTGTATTTCTCTGATGAGTAAGGGATGAACAAACCCTAGACCAGCAAGCTGGTACAGAGCTCTTCAGCAAATATTAAATGATATTTTAAGATAAATTTCTACACGATACAATAAAAATTATTCATTCATACAAAACGTAAGAATGACGACCGTGTCATACACGCACAGACCGAGTGATTCATTGCTTCTCTTGCTTTGCAAACACGGCGGCAAGCAGCAGAAAGTGAAGGTGACGTACAACTACGTGGCAGTTGTGATTGATTGGCCGGTTAGAATTACGTGACCCGACTTTAGAAATGGAAAATTCTCTAAACTCGCTACTCTTCTCTTGTTGAGGAAATGTTGCTTGTTACTACTTTTTTTTTCCAGATATAGTTTTTTAAGGCTAATGATTAAACAATTTTTTCGTAAAATATTTGAGCATGTTTTAAAAATAAATGATAACTTTTACGTGCTTAGAGTTCATTTGATAGTAAGAAAGAAAAAAAAAAGAATAACGAGAAATTGTTGTTAAAACAGTATGTTTTTAATTTTTTTCAAAGAGTTACCCACTTCTGTGAAAACGTGATGAAAATATTTACTTCAACATCATTTGAGGCAGTGAGAAGAAAAAGGATGTAGGGGTAAAATTAAAGAAATTGAGATAACTAGTACATATGGTAGGTGAACCTCCTCTCCTTACTCAAAATATGAAAATGTCCACTTGAAACCTTTCTTCTTTTGGTTCTCAACCTTTTAGGCTCTGCTCCCCCCTTTGAACACTGACGGGAGCTTACGCCCCTTACGCCCTCCCCCCGTTAATACGAGGGCACAGTCAAAATTTGAAACTGAAGCTAGTTGGGATGACTGAAGCAAGTTATTAAATAAAAATACTGATAATTTCGTAAACTATTTTAATATTTACGCATATTTTTTATTTGAGCATAGTCTTATTAGAACATAGGCAATTAAGGAACTGAATGCAAATAAATTGGAAGCAATCTAGGACCTAGATGAGGCTGATTGTCAACCTCTAAAAAGTACTAAAATTTAAAAAGCTGTAAAAGTTGTTTCTGTAACCATTGAAAATCATTTAGCCATGCTGGTAAAGAATTTAAAAAGTATTTTCTTGCTAAAAACAAACTGAAATCAAGTTACGAGCAGGTTCCATTTCATAAGATTCTCGAAGGATTCTCCATTGATAACTAAGAAAAATTCATAGAGTGACGAAACCAAAAGATCAATAGTGATTTAATAATAAATCACTATTTGAATTTCGATCAGGATTAGATGATTCTTTTCCCGCACTAAAACCAAGAGCATTTCGCATTCATTTTGTTTTTCAGCATCCTACTATTGTGAAACTGGATTTTCTACTGTGGCTTCTTTGAAGACAACATATAGATCTCGACTAAATATAGAAACACAACTGAGAGTGGCTATTTCTAATATTAAGCTTTTCTTAGAAAAATTTTGTTCTTGAAGACAGGCTAAAGGAAGTCACTAATAATAACGAAATTTCTTTTTAATTTGGCATGTTTTTATTAAGTAAGTTTTTATTCAGACGTTGTTTACTAAAATAAGATAATTACTAAATATGTTGAAATGCATTCTCTTTCCTACTCTTACGTTTGCTTTTCCTTTTATTCAATTAATCAAGTCTGTTAAATAAATAATATATATATATATATATATATATATATATATATATATATAATTTTTTTTTTGGATATTTTCGCGCCCCCCTCCAGTGTGCTCGACCACCCCAGGGGCTTCGTCCGACAGGTTGAGAACCACTGACTTACATCCCTTTGCTTTTCACTGCCTCTTATGTAAAAAGAACTCAAAAGTCTTTTAAAGGCTCGTAGTTTGCTCTTGGTTCCAAAAGAAAAAAAACATATCGTACACGAGATGTTTATGAATTTCAATAGTTGTGCAACTGTTATATATTTTTGCAATTGTAATTTGATCTCTGCATTTGATGTTACTTTTAGCTGACAGATACTTAAGCTCCCTAGTTTACCCTTTCCTTAACACGCAATTTTCCTTTTATTAGATTACCTTTAGACAGTTCCATTCTAATAAACGTATGAATCGCACAGTGTATGTTTATTTTCAATACAATTGTATTCTATATTCAAATAGAGATACAAACACATTTTAAAAAACATTTAATAAAGTTTAAATTCAGAAAGTTTTTAAAAATTTTATCCGAAGAAGTTCTCATTTCCTCATTTCCTATAACACATGAGTAAATGGAAGCTCAAGCAAGCATGACACGGAAGGCGCTTGCATCAACTCTCATACGGAGGTGGATAAAAGAGTTCTTTTTACCTGAGGGATAAAAATGTAGTTCATTAAAATCACTGAAGCATTTGTATTCAGTTTCATTAGAAATATTGTATCTATTATCCCGTGTGTTATTTGAAATTAAATTTATCCCATGTTCAAAATTGTATTTCTCATAAAAATACACCTTTCTTGCTACAATGGCTAAAATTTCGGTTTTCAAGTTCTAAATTAATTGATTTAATTTCCAAAACTTATTGTTAGTCGGTTACACTAATTCTAATTTGAAAAATTGGTAAATATATTTTAATCAAATCCAGGAAGCCAATATTAATTTATTCTATTTTCAGAGCTTTTTAAAAATTAAAGCACATTGGTAGGCAGTTATGTGAAAATATGCGTTATCAGCTGTTTGTTTAGTTTTAAAAGGAATGTTTATAATATTAAGTTTTTTTTTTTTGGCGCGTTTAGTGTTAATAGTACATTATTTTCTTCTTATTATAATAATTTTGCTTTACCAACCTCATTTGGTAACACCAATTTCACTGTTATTTTTTGAAATGACCACTCTTTGAAACTTTCGTTACGCATCTTAATGGGTGTATTCCACATCTGTTCATTTATTCCACCACTATACTACTTTATAAATCAAAATACATTTTTTAAACACACATTTTACCATTTTTGGAAAAATATCCTTGAAAAAAAAAGTCTTATAAAAAAGATACGTGGCGGCAACATACAAGAAACTTTTACAAAGAATCTCCTATTTCAAATACGGATGCATCGATTCTCGATTCGAATGCTTTAACTGAATGCCGAAAGCTGAATGAATAATGGTCTTTAGCTATTCGAAATTCGAATCTAAATAACTTTTAAATCGTGTGCCTTAAGGAAAGCAACAAAAAGGGTTTTTGAATGCGATTTTGACGACTTGGTATTTTAGAATATGAATGCCATTTGTTGCGAGATATTTTTGAGATCTTCACGCTACTTCTATTATGAAACAGAAATATTTTTCACGCCATAAAAAGGCAGCTAAAAGCTTTTGATGCTTTACACATTTTATTTGTTTATAAGTTTCAGTTTACAAAAATGTAAAGCCTTTGGAAATGTTTTGAAATGAAAACGGCATAAAGTTCATAGAACATCCGGTATGTCCCATCATGTCGCGATATAATTGCAGATTTATTGTGACGTCAAACAGGAATCACGCAGTGATATTCGTGATATATTTCAAATATTTTCTTTGTTACATGTCTGCAATACTTAAGGGGTCTCAGTACTTTTACTGAGTTGAAGAGAATACGAAAACAGCTTTTTTTTAATTTTTTAAAATCTAATTAATGAAACTTTTTGATAGTTGATTTTTTATGTCTGCAAACACACACACATGAATGTACACAGGGTGACAAGAAATAACTTAGACACACATAATACACCATAACTTTCATGCTAATGAAAATATTACGACCAAACTTCAAAATAAATGTGAATACATTATTTCGTCTATTATATTTACAAATTTTCAAAGTGGCTGCCTTTAGGATAAATACACAGCCTTAAATGTGTCACAAAATTATCGACTCTGGGCCGCAACTCACTTACTGATATTTTATCCTGTGCCTTGCAAAGGATTTCTTTTGGTATGCCAAATTTTATGAGGTTTAGCACACACCCTTGTCTTCACGATGGATCAAACAGATTCATCCGTTGGGTTCGAAATTGGGAAATACGGTGTCCGTTCTTGAGCTCCAATGAAGTCTGGAAAATGTGTCTTGCACTAAGAGTAACTGCCTTTAGCTTGTGGGCAGGTGCGAAGTTGTGTTGGAAAATCCATCTTTTGTTTCCAAAGAGCTTTTGCGACCAAGGTAAGACAACATCTTCCAATATGCGTTTGCAATATATTTCTTGACTAATTTTATCCCCTGATCAGCAAAAACAAGTGATATATTCTCACTATCACATATCCCGCCCCATACCATTAGACTGGGGTCGTTGACGCATTTTAACACTGTAAGAATATCCTGGAGACGAAGTTGTGTGCTAAACTTCCTAAAAGTTTGGCATCCCTAAAGACATCCTTATGCAAGGGATGGGATAAAATATCAGTAAGTGAATTGCTGCCCAGATTGATTTTTCATTTAAAATTATTAAGACACTTATGATGCAAAATGTAATATGATTTTCCTCCAAATTGCGAAAAGTTAATTCTGAAGTTAGTTTTGATTCTGAATTAAAGAAGGGCTTACATATTTCAAAATTGACCTTAAATTACGATCAAGCGTCACAGTAAGATGCTATACATCTTTTTTTTTTTAGCTCATAAAGTTTTAAATACTTTTTATAGCATTACATATTAAAATCTCTACATAGTATAAAATGAAGTCTCCAAAAAGCGTCTGTGTGTTTGAACTCGCAAAACTCGAGAACTACCTGGACGATTTCGCTGAAATTTTTAGTTTGTTCCTTTACGTCCTGAAAAGGTTTGTAAACCAGTTCGAAAATAAATCAATGAATAGTTTTTTTTTTTAAATCCTATTTAGGATCAATTTTCCAATAAATTTCTAAACATGGAGTGAAAAAATACTTACACATATTAATCTATATATATAAAAATGGATGTTTTTAAATTTGTTGGTTAGTTTGTTCCCTAAGATCCCAGAAACTACTCGGCAGATTTGACTGAAACTTTCGCCGTTTGTTCCTTTTAGTACTGGGAAAGTTTATAGACCAGTTCGAAAAAAAATCCGATTGATAGTTCCTTTTTTTTTCAAATTTTAGTCCCAATTTTTTCATAAATGTCCCAATATGGGAGTGAAAAAAAACGTGCACATATTATGTGTCCATGGCATTATGTGTCCATAGAAAGCGCTAATTTTTCCGCTGAAGATAGCATCTGTTCGAAGTTTCTAATTTGTATAAAAAACGATTTATGAGCTTTTTTGTTCCCTGTTCCAAGGCTTTCATCAATCCAATTCATTATTTAGTGTATCATCTCAACTCCCAGTCGATAGCAAGAATTGTTGTATTGTTGAATTTTTTTTTGCGTTTCGTCTGACTGTTTGAGGCTTTTCTCAAGTCAAATCTTAAAGTAACGTTTTCCCACAAGATTGCCTAATAATAAATGGATTTGGTTGATCATTTTCCATTTAAACAGAACTTTAATGTAAGTAATGTTTTTTTATTATTATTTATGCTGATTGGACACTTACTCATTATCCAATCACCCAGCAGAAATATCGTTAAATTTTTGCAGAAAGATTTCAGTAGCTGATGCATTTGGCTGTTTTTTCAACTGTCAAAGACTACGCAATAATGTTTCTCAGCTTTCACCATGTAAACAAAATATCGCCAATCAAAGAACATTTAAAAAACTTTTTTTACTGAGTAAAATAATCCAGCAACTAAATTAGGCAAATCCATAAACAGCACAAACACTTAAAATTAATTTTTCTTTTTGCACAATTTCAAACAGTCGCCAAATTTTACTGCTTATTTTGGGAGCATTTCGGGTGAAACTGTTAAACGCCATTTTATGTTGACTAAAAATATCTCAGCATCTGGCGACAATATCTCTGTAGCGAAAATTAGTATATTGTTTTACAAAGCAAGAGAAGGAGGGGGAGCCTTATCGAAGGTATCCCAAAAAGATTCCCGCAAATTTGGTAAAATCGCACCAAGAGCCCACAATGATTGAAATTTTCCAAAATAACTAAAGCAAGTATAAGGGGATTACGGGAGGCTATATTTTTTTAAACACTTCGTGTTTCAACAGCCATACAGAGAAGATTTTAGACTCCATGTTAAAAAAAAGTATTAACAGATAAATCTTTTTAAACATGTGAAGAATAATTTCATATTTTGGAAATTCTTCAAATTTGTAATATGCTTAAATGTCGTGCTTTTGTTTCTAAATCAATACTATTTTGTTATTTATACTTATTGCTATTTTAGTTTTATAAGTAAGGAAGATACTTGATTTTTAATCACGTCAAAAAAGTGTGTTATGAATTCTTTCACTTAAAACAGAAAACAAATGCAAGTAACGATTATTTCTTATTATTATTACTGACCCAGGCAACGCCGGATATTTTTGCCAGTATTATATATCGTTGGAAGATAGAATTTTCTGCGTTCTACGCAATTTGTTTCAACGCTCTAACTTAATTACGGCGGGAAGTATTTACGTTTTTAATTCGAATTAGTTTAGGCTTGGCTAAAATTTAGGCACTACTTTCTTTATTAAAGCTATCAATAAAAAGTGAAGAAATTGTCAAACAGTTTTTTTTTTTTTTTTTTTGACATCATTGGAAAAAACGACATATTTTACTTCAGATCTATCTCGACTTATGGTCAGAAAACTAAGCTCTTATATCCAAAGTAAAAAAAGTTACAAGCGTTTTTAAATCAAGTTCGAAAAATGTCATCTTCATTCAAGTTGTTAACCATTTTATTTTCGCGTTTCCACGGTTACGCTTTTTGAATCCACTGTTTCTTTCCTTATTTTGCCTTTAATTTTTAAAACTTGTTTTATTTATTTATTTCATGGTTACGCTTTTAAAATCCATCTTTCGCATTTTAATTTCTTAAAAGTAGTTTAATATCTGTCGTCATTGCTTGGAAGGGAAGTTTTACATGATGTTTTTTTTTTCTTTTATTTAAGCCTGATTGGTGAATATATGTCACTTGATACAATTTTTTATTCTCAACTTAGACCGGGCAAAGCCGGGAAACGCAGCTGGTTATGTATAAAAAGCATAATTGTTATGTAAAACTTGTCCTTAAAAATATTTTTTGTACTAGTTATAACTTAATTGAATCATTAGTCCTAGAGTGAGTCAAACAAAATATGTACACAAAATTTCAGAGCAATGGAACAAAAATTTATTTAAATGTGGTGCAAATAATCAGAAATTTTTCTTTTCGAGAAAACGCCTTTAAAGTTAAAACATACAAAGGTACCAAATGTAATCACCCCCAACATTTTTATTGATAACTTCGGAAATATGTTGACGATCATTAAAAGTTATGAACCAAATTGCTCAGAAAAGTATCGACAATAACATTTTTTTTTTCAAAACATCGGATTTTTAAGGTTAAAAAGTTCTGAGACCCTTAATTCAAGCCGGTTACTCTGTGATTTCGCCGTGGATTGCCATTTATAAAGATATAAATTTACAAAACACACAATCTAATTTCTTCAAATTCACATAAAAATATCGAAGACCAAATTTTGTTTGAAATGAGAGTAAAACCAATTTTTAATCACAAATCTTCGTCAAAATAAACAAAAATCTCTTAACAGTTATGAACTCAATCCCTAAAGCACTCAAGGAAAATAGACAGAAACATTAAATTTAAATTTTCCAAACTGTGAAGTTTAATATCTTCGTGTTTTCTTACGCTATGGATGAGAGAAAACGAGCTGATGTGTGCATCACATCACTTCCTTTTACTCCAATTTAATGTCATTTTCCCATCATTTGCAATTTTAATGTGATTCAATAGTTAACTCGCTAAATATCTACAACAGTGGCCAAGATGAAACCAGATTAAAAAAAAAATTATCGCCAAATTTGTCGCCAAGTTGACGACAAAACTTGGCGACCAAAAGACTGGCGATGTATTGCCAAGTGTCCGCCAAATTATAACACAACTTGAGTTTACATCGAAATTAACAATGATATCCCCTCACAAAGGGGCAAAAGACCCCTTTGGAAACACCCGAATGCAACCAAAAGAGAAGGTGCGTAAGTAGACCCCACTAGAAGTCTATGTAACAAATTTCAACTTTCTAAGACGTACCATTCTTGAGTTATGCGACATACATACGCACATGCGCACATACGTACATACAGACGTCACCAGAAAACTCGTTTAAATTAACTCGAGAATCGTCAAAATGAATATTTCGCGTGTCTATACGTTTTAAGTCACTTATCCACACGTATTCGAGTCGAAAACAAACCTCAATGTTCATTCGGATGTGAGCGAAATGAAAATTAAGGTCGATTTTTGAGTTAAATTTTTTTCGCGAATGCAATACTTCCTTTTTTGTAAAAGGAAGTAAAAATGGGATGACTACCATGACTTTTCCTTGACAGTTCGAAGAATATTTCTCAAATATAACATGATAACATTAATGGAAGCAATCATATTAAGCTATATGCTTATTTAATACAGAATGCTTGCGATGTGACTGGTTAAAGCAAGGTACATTCATATGGGCTAAGCACCCGTTTCGGTATCTACAGTGGATCAAGGAGCTTAACGGAAGCTAATGCATCACGTTTGGAACCTTAATGGAATACATCTACAAGGACACTTAATTATTATTCAGCATAGATAATCGTTATTTTGACTATAAATATCAAGTAAATAACTTTATTTCACCAGAAAAGTGGAATATGGTATCGATTACGATGTATTTTGGATCGAATCAGACAAATTGAACAATGTCGTGCTTGAAAAGTAAAATAAGATGTAACGACGTTTTATTGCACAAAATTGCAGATTTCTGCGTACGCGTGTTTCGGTACTGTAAGGAACGCCTTTGAGTTTAAGGATGAAAAGATATCTGACAAAGATGATATAAAAATATGCTTGTTTCACGTTATGATAAAATAAGAACAGAATGATATCGTAATGTATTTATTATTATTTTTAACTTTGCTTCACCAGTATATGAACATTTGTATAAAATTATGGAGTATATAGATATAAATGTAATGTGAATCGATTTAAGTCTTGAATTTTCGCTGAAATAGAAGCTGTAATATTTTCTGTTTTAACTAATTAAGATAAACGAGCGTACTTCATCTTGTACCGAAAAAAAAAGCTTTTACTAAAGAAAGATAATGTAAAGGGGTGGAGGGATTTCTTACATCCCAATTATGTGAAATATGTTAAATTTCAGCTGAAAACATAGTTTGAAAAACGATTTAAAATTTAGAAAAAGGGCTTCGAGGTGCCGATCCCCGTTGTACTTTCGATTTCGGTTTCAAAAAAATGAATGCTGTAGTGCTTCAGAGTTTGCTGGGAAGAAACAAGAAATCGTCTTCTTTATTTAGATGACTGTGTTATGCATATTTTTCTCTAACATCACTGTGAATCATAAAATTGTGGCAATGTAATTGTATTCGTAATTCAAAAAAAGGAAACATTGCCTTTTTGTCCTAGTTAGACTTTAATTTTAACGCCCCTCTCTGTATTACTTTAATTTACCAATCAACAATCTATATGTTAAGAGCAAACATTAATCATGTTTAGCTCAATGAAGTAGGGGAATGGGGGGTAAAGTGAAACAGTTAAGATGACTGAGCTTTTTTTTAAATGTGTTTTGAAAATTACAGTACATAAAGAAAGAACATTTTGTTTGAAAAAAAAAAATGCATTAATATACTTCTTTTTTGCTTTTTGGTAGTGAATTTGTACCCAAAAAAGGAACATGTTTACATTTTTTTTTTAGTTGGCCAAAGTGAAAAATAAATAATTTTGTGATGAACTACTTTTTTTCGATTCTAAAAAATATTTTTCCATTAAATGAATCAGTACATATAAGATTGAATGAATAAATAAAACGATACTGAAAATAGTAAACGAATAATTAAATTAATTAACTAATATATGAAGAAAAATAAATGAGTGAGTTAAAGAGTGAACGAATATGAAAATAAGAAAATGATTGAATAAATTAGTGAATAACTAAATTATGGCATGTAAATAATGTAATTAATTAATACGCAAGATATTTAATAAATTATTGCATAATCAAAAGAAATTACGCATTTCACTTTGCTCTGCCTAATTGGAATCTTGATTGGAACACACTACAAGTGCGACTACATGTAAATAAAACATTTCCAGGTAGGTGGCCCAAAAAGCAGAATAAATATTTCGCCATGTCATTTTGCCCTACATTTCCCTACTTCACTTTTTTACTTCCTTTTATAAAAAAAAAAGGGAAGAATTGTATTCGCGAAAAAATTTTCACTCAAAAATCGACCTTAATTTCCATTTTGCTCACCCCCGAATGAATGTTGAGTTCTTTTTTAGACTCGACCACACGTGGATTCTTTATCCACATAACTTATTCACTTATCCAAACTCGACACGTGGATAAGTGCCTAAGAACGTATAGACCCGTGAAATAAGCATTTTAACGATTCTCGAGTAAGTTACAACAAGTTTTCTCGTGACATCTGTATGTACGTATTTATGTATGTGCTTATGTGTGGATGTGCGGATGTGCGTATGTATGTCGCATTATCCTAGAACGCTATGTCCTTGAAAGTTGAAATTCAGTATGTAGACTCATAGTGGGGTCTAATTGTGCACCTCTAATTTTGGTTGCATTCGGGTGTTTTTAAGGGGGTCTTTTGTCCCTTTTTGGGGGGAATCATTGTTAATTTCGATGTAAACTCAAGTGGTGTTACAATTTGGCGGACACTTGACGATATATCGCCAGTAATTTGGCGATTTTTTTTAAAAATCTGATTTCAATTTAGCCACTGTTGTTGATATTTGGAGAGTAAACTATTGATTCACATTAAAATTACCAGTAATCGGAAAATGACATTAAATTGGAGTAAAAGGAAGTCATGTGCGGCAAAAACCAGCTGTTTTTTTTTTTTTTTTGGTATTAATGACCATATAAACTTTCGAAAGACCAGACATATCTGTAACCAAAATTATTTTTCTATTATCATAATAGCAAAGAATGGACAAAAAAAACTATTTTCGGTAAGTCTTTTAGTAATATTAAGCCGCTGAAAGGAGAAACAATATCTAATACAAACTCTAAGGACTAATCTACGAAATAAAACGCATTATAATACAATTTCCGTTGAACACGAACAAAACTTTTGTTTATGTGCAACAAAGATTTTATGAACTATTCCAAACGCAGAAAACAATTTCAAAGCTACTAAAAAGAAAATTGCGCAATATAATTCATTGAAAATAAACGAAACCAGCCAACTAGTTTCAAACTTAAATTTTAGAAAGGTTTTCATCTGAAAATTTTACAAAAGATAAAACATTGAAAGTCATGGCAATACAGAGAATAGCGCTTGGTATTAAAATAAAACTTTCAAAACAAGTATTTCTTTTTGATATTCTTCGGGTGCATTGTCCTTATTTCTCTCCAATTTCTATTACTTTACCAGATTAAATATTATTTTCTATGCTAAATATTTTACAAAACGCGCTATTTTGATGAATATAGTCTTCCAAATACTTTTTGATTTATTTTGCATTTCATTTTATTTATGTAATTTTAAAATCAGACATTTTGAAACTTAAAATATTCAACGATACGTAACAAATATCTGAATAAAAAAAGCACATACGTTAGGAACCCAGCAATATACACATCTAATTTCATGTTATTGTATGAAAGGAAAGATTTTTCTTTTCCAATTAACTCCTAATTGCAAATAAAACACACATAAAAGTGACGGCCAAAAATAGTCTCTAGCTAGAGCTGGTCTGTCTTAAACGCTCTATCCATCTCCATTGAAGATGCGGAGTTTGCTTGATACAGCGTACCCAATTGCGTGTAACAGCTGCTTTCAGTTAACTATTCCAACTGCCACCAAACCTGCAGAAGTACTAAATTTTCGTGATTTCAAAATTACTTTCAAGTTTAAGAAGCTTAAAGCAATATCTGTACTTCAGAGCCAAAAGGACGTAAGTACATCATGGTAATTTTTCCGGAGAGAGGAAAAACTTTTTTCTGGCTCATTCAAAGAATGAGGCGTGCGCTCTTTAAACCCTTGTAAAAATATTAAAATTATTTTTGTTTTAGGGGGGGGGGGATTTCGTTCGCATGGCTCGATACGGAATCGGCTTCGACGTAAAATCAGGGGCGGATACAGAAAACCATTTTATGTGTGTGTGGGGGGGGGGGGTACATGGTGAAGAATGACTCCCACCCGATGAACGAACTTACGATATAGGATATGAAAAATTTCTGAAACTGCTTGGAGGTGAATAAGAAGCACGAAATCGGCCAGAAATAAGGCACCTAATTATGTACAAACGTTGCAAATTAATTTCGTAAGCGGACAAACAACGTAGTAGTTCAAACATTTACTTTCAAAAATAATGAATGAATGAAAAGATACTGTAGTCGTTTACATTTTATGCAAAAGTCGTTTATATTTTATGCATAAAATGTTTGAACACAATGTGAACAGGTACTATTGTCGACGGTTTAGAGGGGTCCTGACCCCCATGACCCTCCCCTTGTATCCGCCACTACGTACAACGCACTAATAAACAAACTAGCAATTTTCGAACTTGCGTCAGTCTGACTCAGAGGTATAGATATATCTTTTTTATTATTATTAATATTTATGTAGATGTATCCTATCAACGTCATATACTTTAAACAGACGGTTTATATCCTTTCTGACTCTTCTGCGCTCAAGACTACACATGTCCACTTTTTACCCTGGAATTATATATTTAGTGATGACACTGAAGTTACTTACCTTGCGTGAGTCCTTGTAACCGTTTTCAATAAGTTAATGTCATTTTATTAAGAGGAGACCATACCTGTTTAGCATACTCCCAGTTGGAAGGTATGCAAATTAGGCATTTGGATAAAACTCAATATATTATGATGGCCGTTTTTCTTTCTTTTCTTGCACTGTAGAATGCACTTTAAATCTTGATTAATTAGGACACTCGCCAGGAAACTACACTAAAACCTGTTTTCGTGCAAACTTCTTTTTGCTCGTCATATGAAAATTTCTGTCAGGTCGAGACTCAATTGATGAAAATATTTATACAACGGACGAAGTTATTTATTCATCGAACTTGTTTTTTTAATGCGATTTTTATGCGGTTCCTATCTATCACACAAAAACAGGTTTGAGTGCAAACGATAGTGCAATGATGAAAAAAATCTAAACTAATTGTAATCAAAATTGCACTTTATAACTGGTTTTTAGCCTACTTTCCCAGTAAAAATCAGAGAAAGAAGAAAAAAGCATGAAAGAAGGCTTAATACATCTTAAAAATATCCCGAAAAACAAAAAAAAGTCAAAAATAAATAAAATAGTTAGATAAATATTGAAAAATTAAAAATTGAAAAGTAGGGTATTGAGATGGGGAAAAATGTCTGTCGGTCTGTCTGTCTGTCGGTCTGTCTGTCTGTCCCCCCCTA
Organism: Uloborus diversus; assembly: GCF_026930045.1. Classification (NCBI taxonomy): domain Eukaryota; kingdom Metazoa; phylum Arthropoda; class Arachnida; order Araneae; family Uloboridae; genus Uloborus; species Uloborus diversus. Next base: position 141,597,493 of record NC_072735.1, on the reverse strand, counting down.
ATAACTTTTGAATGAATAGTCCGATTCGAACAAATTTTTTTTTTTGTTAGAAAGATCTCGGCAAGGACATCTCATTCCCATAATTCATTTTTTGATTTGAACAATTTTTCGTTCAATTTTGAACAGTTAAAAAAAACTTAACATTAGCGCCTACGGGGAAATTCAAATCAAAAATAAATCTTGAACTTAGAAGCGAAGTGGCTTCAAACAAACTTTGTAGGGAAAAACTTTTGATAAAAAACATGTATCGAAAATATGTTTTTGATTTGAACAAGTTTTCGTTCAATTTTGAACAGTTCAAATCTCTTAACATTAGCGCCTAAGGGAAAACTGAAAGTCCAATATAGATTCCGAACTTAAAGGCGGATTTACTTCAAACAAACTTTGTTGGAAATAGCTCTTGACGACCTACTCCCGACTCCGACTCCGAGAATTTAGGGGGCACCTGACACCGACTCTGACTCCTGTTCCCGACAATTAATCGGACTCCGACTCCCCGACTTCGACTCTGACTTCGTAGCTTTGGCAAACATTTATACACGGAGGACAAATGACTGACTCCGATTCTTGGATATTCGACTCCGACTCTTTTATCCCAAAATGAGATTGACTCCGACTCCGACTCCGCTGCTGTGGTTTTAACTGTGAAATAATTATTGTTGATATGATTTGTTTTTATTTTCAATCTAAAGTTTTAATTTAGGCATTTAGTTTTCGGTGAATAAACTCGAAAAATATGCGCAGACGATTTTTTTTTTTTTTTTTGACAATGAAAATTATTTCTTTAAGTTGACATTTTATTGTTTTTTTTTATTTTGGTAAGTGCATTAATTCGTTTAAAAAATTATTTTTGGCAACAGGGGAAAAAAACGATTTTTTTTATATGATGTATTTATTTTAATGAACTTATTATTATTATTTTTTCGTTTTGAAAGCTGTTAAAAAAATTTTTTAATGGGAAGAAGTGTATTAGCTGCTTTGTTTAAAAGGTGCTGCTATTTTATTTGTTCGTTTTTTTGAAGAAAAGTAAGGAATTATTTTATTCCTAGAAATCAGCTTAAAATATTTAAAAAAATGTGTTTGAAAAAAATTTGCGATTTTAGCTATTTTTGAGAATATTGATCAGGTACTAGAAAGTAGTATGGGTATACGGGAAAGTAGGCTCGTCTAGTTCTAGACGGAACTTCTTGTTGGATACTTCAGTTATTTACCCTCATGGCCCTGTTATTGAAAGATGAGGTCCCGAAAATCATCCGAAAATATAAAGCAAGTCACTAAACATGTCAAAAAACTTTGGCATCCCTAAAGAAACTCTTATGCAAGGAACGGGATAAAATATCAGTAAGTCAAATGCGACTCATAGCCGAACATTTTGTGACACGTTTAACGATCTGTATTAAGGCTAAAGGTAGGCTATTAGAAAATTCGTAAATATAATAAACGAAATAACGTATTCCATTCATTTTGAAGTTTGGGTAGTAATATTTTCATTAGTATTGAAATTATAATGTACTCGTATAATGTGTGTCTAAGCTATCCAATAGGATGCATTGCGACGACCAAAATCATATAGCAATGTGGGCTCGGATTTTGTACATTTTGAAACATTTCCTTAAGAAACAAATTAAACATTGATTAATGCGAAGTCCAGAAATAGAGATCTTGCTCTCTGGACAGTATATCAAATATTAGAAATTTAAAGTGCACAATAGCCGTTTCATATTTTTTTGAAGAACTTATTAGGCTAAAATAAACAATAATTATTTCAGTCAAATTCCAAGATTTTTTTTTCACTGTTGGGCTAAAATGCTTTAACTCACTGAAACCTGGCCATCTCTTTTTGACAGCAGCTCAATGCAAAGTTACCAAGAGAAAAAGTCAGATTTCAAAAGGCAATATCGATCGTCCCTCCCTTACATCGACCCTTACTAGAAATAACTTCGAGATATGAAGTAAAAAACGTACACTGTGTTCCAGAATTTAATAAAAAAATACAGATTGTTTTTCTTTTGATAAATTAAATGCCAAAACGTATTTTTCTATATGAAATTTTTCTACAAAGCCTCACCCCAGGTGTTAACGATATTTTGCTCGAACCTTAATGCATAAAGGCGCTTAAAAGACATTTGCACGACGGCGCCAATCAGGCTTGGCGCGGGCCTGTTCACACCTCATATCTTCGGCGAATGGAGTTCCGATAAGTCTGCAATACTCCCGGCCTATATCAAATTTCTTGGTTCGAGAAATCATTTTTGACTTCCCGCTCCTCTACATTGCTATGCTGAAGAAAAAACTACATGATAATACATGATTTTTGTCTTTATACTTTGTGAAAAAATTATCAAGTGTTTTTATGTATTTTTAGCACATTTGCTAAATTATTTAACAGGCACTAGTTAAAAGATTGGTTAGAAGAAGAAAAAATACTTTACGAAATAATGATATACTTTAATACATATATATAAGTTGAATAAAAAAAAGAATACAGAAAAAAAGTGGAGTTTTTTTTAATGTTAATGAAACATTTCAGGTACTATTTTTTAAATGTGGCCATAAATAGATTTATTTTTTATAACATGTTTTATCTTTAAAAAAAAGTAATTTAAAGATTTTAATAGTAACTCTTTGTCATGAGCAGAGTATGGTTTTTATGGAAAATGCCTTTTTAAAGCAAGAAAAAAAAATATTTTTTCGTTTTTTAGTTTTAGTAACAACTTAGCAATTGTTCTTGTTAAAGGAAGTAACTGTTTTTTGTACCGAAAGTGTGCAATAAAATGCATTGGTGACTTTTTTTTTTTTTTTGCATTTTACTTGGAATAAGTACGATAAAAAGGAATAATTAGCATTCAAAAGTCGATTTTAAAACTGAATTTTATGTAAAAAAAAATCATTAAGAAAAATATTATTTGTCCCTTTTTTGGTGGTTAGTGGCATCTTTTGTAAAATTTTTATACTTAGATAAAGGCTTTTATTTAAATAATAAAGAATGATTCGATATACAATTTCTAACCAGCATTTATTGCCTTAATGAGCTATAAAACGTATTTTTATGTTCTGGAATTTGCTTTTAGTAATTTTTTTTCTTGTTTATTATTGATTACTTATAATTCGCAAAACATATAAAGAAAGGAAAAATCCTTATGAGAGAAATACAATTCTAGATTTATTTATAATTGTTAAGAACAATGGGGCTTTTAAACAATAAATTTAGTTTGTTTATTTTTAAAGAGTTAATGGAAAACTAATTTTTGACCTCAACAGAGAAAACAAAAGATATATACAGAATAGTCTACAGCAATGCTCAAAAAGTACAAAATTGTTAATATCTGCTTACCAGTAAGTGTGTATAAACTTTATGTGCAAATTGCTTTTTATAAGGTTTTGATTCTAGCTTTTGTTTTTTCTACACAAACGTGATTATTTAATTCGCCAAGGGTATATCATTCGATGCAATTTTTTTTAATATTATCGTCGACCTTTTTTAATTAAATTAAATATAAAGACAATCGGATGGCACCATAAAAAATATTTATTTGAAAAAAAAAGTTTGCATTAACTTAAATAGAAGCATTGAAAATAAAATTACAAAAATAAGTTTATAGGTATTTTAAGCTTTGTATGCGTGTTTGAATTTCTGTTTGTGAGATTTATTCATGACTCAGGGGAAACGAATTTGACTGAGAACCAGAAGAGCAGAAGAGGACAAGGGAGGTAAAGACTTAAAGAAGCGAAAAGGTGCATTGACTTGACAATAGAGTGTTCCCTTAGTATGACATAGGGGTTTGGTTACATAATTGGATCCTTGAAGACGGGTCAGCCTTTTTGGTCCCGAACTAGAGCCAAGCAATACCCCTAGTATCACTCGGTCCCCTATATATAATAAACAGTTTTTTTTTTGGCTAGACGGATTTCTGAAGAGAGTTCAGTATTTCTGCTGACCCTTACAAAAATAAGTTTATAGGTATTTTAAGCTTTGTATGCGTGTTTGAATTTCTGTTTGTGAGATCTATTCATGACTCGAGGGATACGCGTTCGTCTGAGAACCAGAAGAGGGACAATGGAGGTAAAGACTGAAAGGAGCGAAAAGGTGCATAGACTTGACAATACGGTGTTCCCTTATTCCCTTGGCCTTAGTATTCCCTTAGATAGGGATCTGGTTACATATGATCCTTGAAGACAGGTAAGCCGAGAAATACTTCGAGTGTTGCTCGATCCGTTATATATAACAAACAGTTTTTGTTTTGGCCAGACGGAATCACGAAGAGTGTTCAGTCTTTCTGCTAAAGACCTGGAGCCAAACATATCTGTGGTGAAACATGGCTTGCTCGAATCCCTATAAATAATACAGAGTTTTTTTTAATGTTTATGCTTGTTAAAAAAATCACTGGCGGCCTCTTTGCTCCAGACTTGGAGTCAAAAAAACCATGATGAAGCAAGGGTTGCTCGGTCCTCTACGTATAAAATAGTTTTTTTTGCGGTCAGATAGAATTATGATGACAGTTCAGCATTTTTGTTCCGAACCCGCAACCGAGCAATCTATAAGAAAGCATTTTCCAAGGCATTGTTTTTCATTTTGTATTGGGACTTTTCAGTACTTTTCTCCCATGACAAATTTAACATGCACCATTAGCACCTTTGACTAACAAGTATTAAACTCACGACCCTTCCACCACGATCACAGCACCTTTCTTCTATTTTCTTACTGACTGTAGAATAGTCGGAATAAGTTCTCTAACCACTAATATTGGCCATGGGTGATTTGCACGGATAAAAATTACTGGCATTCTTTGAGTAGTCTCTTGAATCATTTATGCAATAAACAAACTAAAACTGAACTAATATCAAAATACAATTCGAAAATGCAGAAAATGTTAAGATTGTAATAAATATTTTTGTTTATCTAAATTGAGGACATTCATTGAAATTATTTATCTTCAAAATACTTCTTATAATGTAAATAATAACATATTATTTTAATTCAAATAATTTAAACTGTTACTGCTTTTTTGGCCTATTTTCCCAGTAAAAATTAGAGAAAGATGAAAAATGCATGAAAGAAGGCATAATACATCTTGAAAATCTCGTGGAAAAAAATTAGAAAATAAATAATTAATTAAATATTGAAAAATTAAAACTTGGAAAGTTGGGTATTGAGATGGGGAAAATGGATTTCTGTCTGTCGGTCCGTTTGTATGTCTGTCTGTTCCCCTAATTACTTTTGAGTGAATAATCCGATTCGAATTAAAAAAAAATTTTGTTCGAAAGATCTCTGCGAAGACACCTCATTCTCATCTGTCATTTTTCTTTTTTCATTTAAACAACTTTTCGTTCAATTTTTAACAGTTCAAAAAAGGAAACATTAGCGTCTACGGGGAAATTCAAGGCATATATAAATCCCAAATTTAGAGGTAAGTTTGCTTCGATTAAACGTTGTAGGAAAAAGTTTTTGGAGAAAAGCATGTATAGGCAATATCTTTTTGTTTTGAACAATTTTCCGTTCAGTTTTGAACAGTTAAAATCCTTTAGCTTTAGTGCCTACGGTAAAACTAAATGTCAACAAAAAACACCTTCGACTCCCGAATCTGAATTTCTTTACCCAAAAATGAGATAGACTCCGACCCCGCAGCCAGGGTTTTTAGTTTGACATAATCATTATCAATATTATTTGTTTTTATTTCTACGCTAGAGTTTTAATTTATGTATTAAGTGTTTGGCGGTGAAATCCTTAGTGCTTCATGTTTCTACACTAAGATATGCGCATACGATTTTTTTTTCTTGATAATGAAAATTTTTTCTTTAATTTAAAACTTTGTTGATGTTTATTCATTTTAAAAGTACAGTTATTCGTTTTTTAAATTATTTTATGGCAACAGGGGGAAAATATTTTTTTTTTGACACAATGTCTTTATTTTTATTAGTTTATTACTTTTCATTTTTATTTTAACTTTTTGAAAGCGATTAAATTTTTTTTAATGGAAAGCAATATATCAGCTGCATTGTTTACAAGGTGCTACTACTTTATTTGTTTGCATTTTTTTACCCATCTATTTCTTCAGATGAGCGAGACATAGTTCAATTTTTAGAAATTAGGTTAAAATCTTAAACAGTTACGTTTGAAACAATTTGCAATTTTAGCAAATTTTTAGATTATTCATCAGATACAAGAAAGTCCATAATGGTATACGGGAAAGTAGGCTCGTTTAGTTTTGGAATAGAGATGTAAAATTTCCGGAAATATTGATGTGGTGGAAAAAAAAAACATTTTTACTGGTTTTTTCGGAAAAAAATGGAAAAAATGGAAAAATTGATTTTTTTTATGAATAAAAATAGGATTTCTTAATAGCTCTGTGTTTCTGGGAACATATAATGGACTAAGCATTGAAAAATATATGCAATCAAACATCTTCTTTTTATGCTTGACAGAAGGTAAACATAAAGGTACATTTAAATAGAAAAAAAAAAACATTTTATTTTGTAACTGAGAGCTTTCTTGGTTAAACACTAGAAATAAATCAAGTCGTCGTTCAATAATGTTGAGCAATATGTGTCTAACCATTAAAATTACATTTTCTTTTTCAGATTGCCTTTGAAACTTGAAACATTAGTTGTAATTTTTGACTTTCAAACATGATTGATATTGTTTGAAAGAAAAACAAGTAGGATTTCCCTTCCTTACAATGTAACTTTATTGTCTGAAAATGAAAGCTATTGAATTTTGATTATTTTCAATCAAGTCTAACTCCGAATCAAATCTAAATTGTTTTTATTTTTTCTTTCCAACAGAAAACCCAAACCAAAACTGCGTAATGATTTCTAAAGCTGAACAAAATTTAAACTGGAGTTTCGGTTTATTCATACGGCCGTGCTAATAAGCACAGTATTAAAAGTAGTCATACCTGCACTTTTGATCAAAACTGAGTTATTATAACCAAGTTTTCTCGATTTTGTATTTTACTTAATAAATAAAATGTTTTAGAATCTTTTGATCAGGAACTATTTTCTTTTTTGTTAAAAATTTCTGAAAAAATAAATAAATAAATAAATAAAAATAAAAATAAATAAATAAATAAATAAAAATTAAAAAAACACCTCAATCAAATGTATAGAAGAACCAAACTTCAAAACCCAATATCTCAGTTTGAACTCAGCTGCAGATTCCACTTTTGTGCTTAGCATAGCAATATTCAGGTTGCAGCAAAAAAAAAAAAAAAAAAAAAAAAAAAAAAATCTGACAAAGATTGTTTTATCAAGTAGAAGTAAAGTAATTTCATTTCAATGTGTGTCTTATTTATATTTGTCTCTCACTTTATTACAAAACTAGTATGTTGTGGCCATCACGAAACTTTCTTCTATATCTTTCTTATAATTCTGATCCCTCCCCATGCCTAACGAAGAAGCAATATTCCCAACGAAAACAAAATTACACATGCCAAAACTTGATGACCATCCCAATTCCTGATTTATCTCAAAAGCAAAGCAAAGAATGAAAATTGAAAATTATTTTTAAAGCCTTGCTGAAAATAATTACAAACATTTATCTGTTAACAGACACAAGATGGCAACAGTTAAAAATTTTAAACCATTGAGATAATATTTCGGATCATTTCCATGCAATTAAAAGCACGAGCTGAACGCAGACGACAGTCTGTTACGATTTATCTTTCTTATTGTTGCAATTAAAAAGCTATTTTTATTCACACAAATAAAAAAAAAATCAGCCCCCCCCCCCCTGGAGCGATTGGCGCCAAAATTAAACCAACGCCTGTTTACATATGGATTCATAATTATTCCAAATTTCATCCTGAACGTAGCATTACTTCTTAAGATATGGCACTCACAATGGAAAAAAAAGAACGTTCGATTGCGCCACCCCCTTTTTAGCTGTTGACACCAAAATAGAATCATTTCTTATACCATCTAAGGGCTACTTGTCGATAAATTTTTGTTTGATTACGTTCATTATTTATTGAGATACAGCAGTCACAATTGACGGCAAAAAACGTTCCATAGCTCAACCCCCGTTTGAGCTATTGACACCAAAATTGAATCAGCACCTGTTCCTGTTAATGGCAACATATGGACCAAATTTTGTTTGATTCCGCCAATTACTTCCTGAGGAATAGCAAGCACGCCTAACTCAAAAAACGTCCCATTGCTCCACCCCCCTTGGAGGAATTCGCGCCAAAAACCAATGGGCACAAATTCACATAAGGGCACATATGTGTACCAAATTTCGTTCGATTTCATGCGGTAGTTTTTGCTGTAGAGCGGCCACAAAAAACTGGTCACACACAGACGTGACACACACATACACACACACAACCATACACACACACATACATACACACACATACATACACACACACAGACAGACAGACATTTTCCAAAAATAGTCGAAATGGACTCAGCACACCTCAAAACGTTCGAATCCGTCAAAATTCGAAATTCGAAAATTTGCACGAATCCAATACTTTCTTCTATATATTAGATATAGAAGAAAGTAAAAATTCACAATATGTCTCTTAGTTTATGTATTGTTTTTCGGTTTTCTAACAATTTTAAGCAAAAGACCTGCTAGGTATTTTAAAGTTGTTTAAACAAGTAGAAACACAGTTCGTTTGCTTGTTGTGCCTCTGCAAATAGTATTTGATGAGGTATGCTGCTTCAAGCGGCTTGGAAATGATAGTTGTTGTCCGGAAAGTGTACAAAAACGAAGTTATTATTTCAGTTAATTGTCAGGTCATCCTAAACTGAGTTCAATGAAATTCTTGGGTTTCCACGAGATAAGCTGTTCTTAAGATGGGGATTTGAGACCGATAAGTGCGACTAAAGGCAAAAACAACTCAAACAGAAGTTTACGAGTTCCAAAAAGTGCAAGCATTTGTATGACTACAAAGATGCCAGAAGCGTTTGAGACGGGCCGCAAGTCCACGCTCGACCTTTCCCTGATTTATCGTTCAAAAAGGTCATACTTACAATTCTTACTTTGATTCTTTAATAAGATTTAAAATTCAGTTTAAAAAGACTATTCGACTAATTTAAAGTTGTATTGTGAGAAATTATTGAGAAATTTTGCTTGATTAATAGAAATGTATGGGGCCTACGTCCGCCCCCTACCTTGGCTGCCCGTGTGCGGTGCACGCGCTGCTAGTATCGGTCCTGCAAGCGACAAAAAATCTCTGTTTTTTTGTTCATGAAGGTCATTAAATAAATCAAAAAGTGTACCAGAAGAAGATTTTTGAAGCTGTTGTACTTCTGTTAACCTAAGAGCACTTTAGCATAGCAATGTAGACTGGAGATTTCAATTTAACTCCACAACAGTTAATACGGCCAAAAAGACAAAAGTGGTGCAAGGTGCATTGTTTTTGACATGATATCATCTTTAGAGTGAACACTCTACTCGCTAGACCTCAATCCCATTTATTACACTGTTTTTCCTGTTTTAGAGTCAAAGGTCTACCCTAAACTATACATAAGTTTGGATTCTCTAAACCATTTGCATTATAGGGAATATGATTGATTAAAAGACCTTCGGGCCCTTGAACGAAAACTTCAATAAGCTGTTGCACCTCTGCATTATTTTAAAAGGCAGCCAGTGTGAAAACAATTAATTTATTGATTGCTAAAGTCTTCTCATATTATTATTTTTTGTGTTTCGTTAATTTATTTTTAATAAAGTTACAAGGAAAGATGCTTGCCGGTTGTTTTTTTTTTTTTTTTTTTTTGGCCGCACCCTGTGCATTTGGTTCACACAGTGAGCAGAAACATAGTTTTATGATTAAAGTTATATGATTGTTGTATGAAGAAAGAAAATAAATTCTTCACTAAGGATATTGGTTTATTTATTTATTTTTTTTGCAAAAATTATTAAATGTTTTTTGATCTATAAGCAAATTATATTATCATACAACAACTTGCATTATCAAAGTTAGACAGTATTTTAACATATAAAGGGGGGGGGGGGAGGGAAATTGCATCATAATTTAAGTACGAGAAATTTCTAATCTCTTTTTGGTGAAAATTTCAATTAAAACTCCCTGAAAAGTTGAAAAAATTAATTTTTCATTTTTTCCGGAATAAAAATAAACCCATTTGAAAAAAAATCGTTTTTTTTTTCGTTTTCCCCGAAATTGTCCCGTTTCTTTCGACCGTTATCATCTTTATTCTCGACAAAACTTCTTCTTATTATGCGTTTATAAACAACAGAGAATTCTCTCTTTTAGAACACAAACTCAATCGTACGATGAAATGCCGACGTAGCTTGACATTTGAAAAGTAATTTTCAGAGGAAAATGAATAAACCTGTAGTTTAACTTGACTTTGAAGGATTTGCTTCATCACTAGTTACTATCCCCTGCTTGTTTCAAATGATCATAATTTTAAATTGTTATTGCTACAAAAAAAGATAGTCTCGTTTTATGTGGGAGTTGAAGGCAAATTTATCAATGTCAAGTTCTTATGACAAGTGAAAATTGTTCCTTATCCTATTTTTTTTAATCTCGCAATGTTCTTCCTGCTGAATATTTCGATATTTCCACATTTCTTTTTTTTTTAAGGTGTAATGTCTAAAATAGGCTAACTGTTTCGTATATGTTCTCGACGTTTTTACAATATAAAACTCATTGGTTACCAGAAATAAGGAAAACTCACAATGGTCATATTTTGTTAAGAACGAAGCAAACCGTGTTAACTGTTTATGAGTTACCAAATAAAATGAGCTTTATGCACAAATTAGTGCCACTGTTAAGTGTTATCTTTTAGGAGTATAAGAATGCACGTTATACAGTGAAGCTAGATATATCGCTGTTAGTGAGGAGAAAATTCTAGCCGAGCATAATAATATGTCTTACATACATCATCTACCTAAATAAGGTCTATAAAGAGAGGTTGTTCGACTAGGGAAAGTGTATTTGGAATAGAGGCCATATTTAGAAACTTCAGTAAGACTTTCCGTATACTGATTTAGAAGGTTCAGTAATAGATGGATAATAAGTTTCAGGAGCGCCAAATAACTTAAATGTCTTGTCGTCAAAAAAAAAAAAAAAAGGATTAAAACAAAACTGTAGTAAAACGCAAAGGGATGTAAGTGGACGTTTTCAAGTTTTGAGCAACATGCGTTTGAAGCTACGGTATTAGGGAAGCTTTGATTGAATTTTTTTTTCTAAATCATGCTGTATAATTGAACCTACCCGGGCTTTGTCCCAATGCAGAGAAGTGGTTCACCTACACCACGTACTGGTTATCTCCAGATTTTTAATTTTCCTCACTACAGATAACGGTAATTTCAGGACAACATTACATTGAAATAGAATGTTTTACAGAAGGGTCATTCCATGCGAATTATATTTGTAACAGACTCACCAAAAAATGGTTTTATTATTTTTGCTGGGAATATTGCTTTCTCGTCAAGCATGGGGAGGGATAAGTATTCATAAGAAGGATATAGAAAAAGTTTCGTGATGGCCACAACATACTAGTTTCGTAATGTAATGTAGTTTCAGATTGAGCCTGTTTTATATGCACAATAATATAACATCGCTTATAAAAAAACTAAACATTTAATAACGCTACTACTAATTTTGTTACAACACCATATTCAAAAGTATCAATTCATGGAATGCAGTCTTGTTGCCAATCGCTATTATAAAAAGTCCTGTTGCCGAAACATGCTAATATATTACAGAGCCAAGTCTTGAAAATTGGCTTATGGGTCATTCTATGCGAAATGAACAAATCAGCTGTGGCTGACATGTCATAGATTTCAATGAAAATTTTTATTTAAGTAAACCGTACATATCTATGAAGGAATGCAAAGTATGGAAGTTTAAAAATTGTTTGTTTCTTTGTTATTGAAATTAGAAGTTGATGCTTACGATAAGCCTAAATTTTCAGAGTCCATTGATACCAGTTTGTGACTCAATAACTCCATAAGTTATAAACGTACACTTAAAAAATAAATATTTCCGCATTCTATAAACAATTTTCTATTGAGAAAGAGCAAAGTAAAATTTATTCAGATTTTTTTTTAAATCTGAGATATTAACAAAGATTAAAATTTTGCCAATTTACTTCAGATTTTAAATTACTCTTCTAGCTCTTTTAATGACAAAATAACAGTAAAAATGATTCAGATTGAAAAACTATCTATAACTAACTCTCTGCTCTAATTTAGTAACTGTTTATTAATTTCTTGATAACGAAATTGTACTTTAAAAAATTGAAAATTTCCAAAAATTTCATTTTTTCCTCTGTTTCAGATGTTGTTTTTGAAGATGAGGGAATGCTCTAAATTTACTCAATTGTTTTTACGTAACATATTGAAGTATCTTTTAGATGCTACTAAATTTTAATCATTGGTATCAGCGTATTTTTATTACTAGAGTTACTTGAACTAAGGTAAAATTTCGTTAGTTACTTCTTTTTATTTTGTAAGTTTAGCAAAACTAACCATTTCTTTCGTGTTTCATTTTCTCAAAAGCATGTTTATGAAGTACAGTCTGAAATGTACATTTTTTTAATTGAAATAAATGTTATTTTTACTTGCTTTTGCATCATTTAGTCGTTTATCTAATTCTTTGACTTATCGTAATTTCACATAAGGGTCAATCCATACAGGTTACATACAGTACAAACTACTCATTCATGTTCAAATATTTCTAAGATATCAAATTAAAAAAAAATATTTTGAAAGTTAAAATAAGTTTTTTCAGTATAATGTATTATATAGGGCACAATATACGTAATTTAAGAAGGTGCTATGACGTTTTCACATTTTTTATTTCTGTTTTAGTGTGTGAATTGACTAGCAAAATTGCTTAATTTCAGAGACCTGTATCTTTTTTACAAATTCAATACAAATAACAATATGTATAACATGTATAGTACTTGAATGGAATATTCAATTGGCCAGGAAATTTTATTTTTAATTCCATCCCCTTTATTTTCTTAGGGGTCTAAAAATGTCATTTTCGTCATTTTTCCGATTTTTGAGGGGCTGTAATCTATAAAGGGTGCACAAGCACACAGCAACAGTTACATATTTTTTTTAGCATGGTTCCAGTGATTGGTTTTTGTCGTATTTCATTTTGTGTTTCCGTCCCCTAAGTGAGTCATCCTTTAAAATGATCCATCCCTTTGAAATGAGTAAAATTTTTGCTTTTGGCCTTGAACTTTAACCTGTTTCCATTATTTTAATTATTAACTTACAGTTACGTAACTCAGCATGTAAGACTATCAACTTATGCACTTTAACATCAAAGCGTTAAATTAACTGTCATAAATGTAATTCAAATAGATTTCGGCCAAAATGCAAAGGTCTAAAAGTCCCATTTTGACTACGAAAATCACTTTTGATGATCTCTAAAAAATCAAAGGTCCAGTTGAGAGAAAAAATAAAACTGGTTTTAAACAACTTTCACATGCAGCTTTTAGTAATATGAATTTCAAAAAAAAAAAAAAATAAATAAAAAAATAATAATAAATAAAATAAAAATGGCCGAGCGCACCCATCCGTCGAACCTGTATGGGTTGACCCATAAAACAAAAAAAGCTATTTTTCTAAATTTTATTTTACGTTTGGAAATCAAAAACCAATTTCGAGTTTCTTCAAGCAAATAGTAGAAACACAGCTCTATATTCTTGTAAAATTTTAAAGTTGTCTGAATTTTCTCTCATTTGAATTTTTGTGTGTATGTGAAGAGGAAAATCATCATTTTACAAAATGTCACTAAGTTTAAAACTGATTTTTAAGACAAAGGAGTTAAAATACAACTTCAAAAGTAAGGAGTTTCTTTTATGATACTTAGCACATTATTGAGTATTAATTTCATCAAAGCTAACGCATTCTTTAAAAATTGAGATTAATAAATACAATGCTTAATTATGAGAAAATTCAAATATTTTTAGTTTTTGAAACTCGGTTAAAAGAAAACTATAACTTTGAAAATTTTACTGATATCAGATTGATAACCCTACTCCATAGATTGCAACAACATATAACTTTTATGTTTTCATTAAATAGTTAATAAGATACAGGCCTTCAAAAGTGCAACATTTAGCATTTATGAGAATGCTGTTCAATTTGACCCATTTTCAATCGCATGTAACTATTCAAATAAATTTTAAGCAAAAATATTTTAGATATTTTTATATAGGCATAAAATTAACCTGTATACCAAATTTCATAAAAATCTGTTGCCATGCGGCCACCACGTTTTTGCGAATTTTGCTCATTTCGTATGGAATGACCCAGAAGCTAAAAATATAACAAACTAGATCAATGATTTGTGTGCCTGAACTTCCTATCCCAAAGGAGGAATTTGAGATAGGGATATATAGCCAATTAACGGCTAATAAGTAGATGCCTATTATTTACAAATGAGTTCAAATTTAAGTTCAGAATCAAGGTTGACATTTATTTTATTTTTCAAAAATACTGACATGTTATCGCCCAAAAATAAAAATAAAAAAATAAAAAAAACTGCGGGGATTTCTACCTCGAGGATGGGCGGGGGGGGAGGGAGGCATTGATATTGGCATCTTGTATCTCTTTGGTGGATAAAATTCCATGTTTTTCCATGTGTCCAGTCATTGTCTTTGCATGTGCACGAATGCTTCATTATGCCCACAGAATAGGCCAGGATTTCCTGATGCGACGTAGCAATGATCAGGGATGTTACAAGGCATGTATTAAGGATGAATATCTTCAACACTAAATAGTTTAGGACAATAAATAACCGGAAAGATCGCCATCATTGAGTAAATACCATCGAAAATGTCTAGAAAGCATTAAGGAGAATCATTCCGTATCCCAGTAATCTAGTTTGAACCTAATTCTCTTACTTTCAGGGGGCCTTATAATTCAAATGGTTGCAAATTTTGCACATCCAGTGTATATAGTGAAGGGTTAAAATATTCAAAATTAAAAATACTTTTGCTAAAGAAAACTTAATTAAGTACAGTTGACTCTGTTTAACGACTTTCAAGGGACCATAAAAAATCGTCCTTAAGTAGAAGCATCCTCAAATAGAATGCTTTTAACGTTATGGTGAACCATCTGGGACAGTGAAAAGCCGTCGTTAAATAGAGAAAATCGTTTAGTAGAGCGTCTAATTTATTATTCTGAACATATGCTTAATTTGTAAAAAGAATATATTTTTTTGGCATTTTATTTTCACGATTTTTTTAAATACGCTTTTCTAGAACTTTTAGTCTGTGTATACATGTACTAAGTATTTGAAAAAAAAAATTCTTATGTAACGTGTAACAGTGGTTTTAATTTTTAGAGAGATTGTGTGGAAAGCTGGACAAAACAATTCTACACCATGTGCAAAAGTTCACCTTTTAAAGAAGTTGTAGAGAAATAAGAAAAAATTTTTTACTTTTGTCAGATAAAAGGAACGTTTAATCAGACATTTTTTGATACAGAATGAATCGCCCATTTATTTTGGGGGAAGCAGCAACACATTGGAGAAAACAGAACATTAAATATATTTAAAGCGAATATGGTAAACTGAATTTTCTTCAACCAGCTGTCACAAAACTATTACCTGATTCCTAGAATAAACTAAAATCAGAAGCGTTTTGAGGTATAAAACTATGGTCTAAGACGCGGTTTTAATTTACCTGAACAAGCATCGTATTAACAGATTTACAAACTGGAGGCTTTCCATCCGCTCTTCATTTATTATTACAATGGGGGCCCAAATCTCTATTATATAGTGATTTGGAAATTTCACCTAATCCGTAACTCAACCATTTAAGAGATTTATATGAAAATTCCTAATTCCTAAGTGCATAGGAATTCATCGCAGAAAATGCGGAGAGTTGTAGGAGTGGTATTAGAATACTGTTAGGCAATTTAAGGATATTCTGAGTGATGTAATAAAATGCTCTAATGAGTTGAAATTATGTGTTTATATACTTCAGAAGTGGGTTCGTTGAAATATTGCCTGTTTTGTAAAATTGTAAACAATTTCCCAAAGTGGATTCTTGAAAACTGATACTGATCACTTTTTAGCACGCTGAGAGCTTCAACGGTCTAATATACACATAAAAATTACAATTTTTAAAATTTCGTCAGTAGCCGGTAAAAATTTTTTCATCATGATTTATTTTTATTTTTAACTTTTTTTTACAGAAAAAAATACCACGCTTGAAGTAAAGCTGTTTCAAAAAGTACTAATATATGGCAACTACCTGCAGCTTCTTTTATTTCTAAGTGTTGCATCGGTTTACTCTATGGAACATCTCCTGATATAAGTGTTGTCTCCTAAAAACGCTTGAGAAAAAATAAAGGAAAACGATAGAAAAAGAGAAAAAAAAATGCCGTAGAGAAGAAATAGTAAAAGAAATTTTTCAGTGTAAGGTTTACTTTTCAGTTTGTTTTAATTCGCATACGAATTGAAGTCAGGAAAAAAAAAAGCAAGAAGTTTTTTACGCCCGTGTTAGATGTAAGATTTCTGATATTCAGTATTTCTTAGGATGTTTTTCATTTGAATGGACTTCAAGTTAAGTCGGGAACAATTTACAAATGCAAATGACATTCTGTACGTAATGCGCAATACTTTAACTTGCAATTATGAAGTCTACACATTAGGGTGATTCAAAAAAACTTTTTTTCAACTGGAGTCCGAGACACCCCCTATTTTTTTTAGACTAACTAATAGTATTATGCTTTAAAAGATTTAGCTTCTTACTAAAATTTTAAGAGGGTGCTCAATGACCCCTCAATTTAACATTAGCCGTAGCATAGAAAATGCAACAAATTTAAAAACATTTAATTTCCCCAGCTGTTTTTTTATAAATAATTATTTTATTGCAATGTATATGCATATTACTACATATATTATAATATGTATCATTTTTTTTCTCAGTTCAATGCATTTTGTTGTCCCCCCTCCCCATAGGTATGAAGTTAGGGGGAGGGGGTTTCGCACCCACTTTCAGTTGAAAAAGGAAGCACAAATTCTTCCGGTATATTACTATCCTCAAGTCTAAAAATATTGAGGGATGTCTTGTTATCTAGGAGAAACTTTTTTCTTTATACGGATTTTTCGAACCACCCTACTACGCATTCTAAGCATTCTTCTCATAACAAACTTCAGATATAATACAAAAACAAATTTTAAGGTAAATGAAATTACTGCTCAAGCAAGATAATGAGTCTTAAATCAGTTTATTTTCTTCAACACAGAAAAAAAATGACATTTACTAATTTTGAAATTATTTATAATGTCTCTCTGTTGGAAATCGGTATAATTATTGTTATAATATTATTAGACAGAAATGTCACTTCATAGAGTGCATTGATATCTTAAAACTGTGATTTAAATTTTTAGTAAATGCTACTCTTTAATAAAGATTTTGGTACAAAGAAGTGAAAAAATAACATAAAAATGACGAATTGGTGAAGGTACATTTTAATGACAATACATCTGATATGCGCGTATAAGTGCATGAAACTTATGTTGTGTGGGAGAATTCTTGTAAATTTTATCTTTAAATGAAATTTTGATGGTTTATTATAGATGGTACTGCCCTTTTAAGTGTGTTGACAAACAATGCCTAAACGTAAAAAATGGCTGATTTTGAGTATAATGGGAAGAACATTAAACGTTCTTAAGAACTATGTCCATAAAGGGGTGTCCAAATCTTGGAATTATCGACTTTAAAAACGCTGATATTTTCCTTAGAATGCACTGGCAATTTAAAATTCGGATGGACATATCGTCGGCACCATGCTAAACTAATGAATGTGGAAATTCACTTTTCAATGGAGCCAAAACACTTGATATGCTTTTTTTCCATCTGCACGTATAGTTATTTTAAATGTTTTAATTTTTACAGAAAACTTTAAGGGCAAAAACTATTCTTTGAAGTCGTTATAACAAGCAGGTAACCCTTTTTGAATGTTACGGTTGGCATCGAATTTGAGAAAGGTGATTTTTGGTAACATAGGGAAAAAAACAAACAAATTGATCAAGATATTAAATATGGCAAACGTATGGTGTGAAATGAAAATTAACAATTACAATTTATGATACCAATCCCACTTCTATACTTCCACTCTTTTACGTTCAAAGATCCTACAGAAGTATTTTAAAACTTAAAGATCCTTCTTTTTTCCTGATTATTATTGTTGGCGCTAAATGGGTTAACTATTTTTGTTGCTGTTGTTATATTTTAAAAACTAACTATAATCATAAATTTGAAAGTCTACTCCTAAGAAAAACAAATCTGGCAAAACTCAACAACGATTAAATTGAAGTGCCAAAAATAATTTTTTTTTTACTTAGTTATGGATCGTAAACCACCATTAGGACATGCCTTTTTTAGAATAGTTTTCTGTATTACTAAAAGTAGCAGCCTCGAATTTAATTATAAAGTTGGGGAGACAAGAAAAATAATCATATGATGCTGTATCTCATTTATGAAAGTAACTCTTTAACCAGAATTGAAAACTGTTTGAAATCAATTGATAGACACGATTTCAAAAGTTCATATTTTCGAAATTACTGTTCCTTCTGCAATAAGTGACAAATGAATTTAAATATAATTGCATCAAGTTTTCTTTTTAATATAATGTAATAATACAAATGCACAGTGTATGAGCTTATTGGGCAAATTGTTCGATTACAAATGTTCAACGTTGGAGCTTTTTGTTACACGCTAACTCCAACCTGAAATCCAGTTCATTCCACAAATTTGGAGCATCAGACTGTCAATGGTTGGTAATGCTGCATTCTTGAAATCTTTGTTGTGTTTTTGGCATTGCCAGTTAATGAATCGTCTTTGAAGAAACCCTACAACATGAAATCACATATTCAGTGGAATGAGCTGGATTGATGAATAGAAGTTTGTCGTGTAACAAAAGCCTCACACATTGATCATTTTTCTGAAATAAAGAAAAAAAACTTATGTACAGTGTGGCCTTTGAAGCCACTTGTCCACCTATTAATTTCAGATCTGCTGTTTCTATCATTAAAAACATTGTGTATAGGTGTAGTAAATAGAATATGCGCTACCGAATGAGACGATTCACAGTGCTACCCGGTGGAATATTGCGGAATTAGTTTTTGTGTATGGAAAACTCAACGAGATAGGAGAAAAAAGTGATGTGCAAAAATTGTAGAACGTTATCGATATAGACGGGAAAAAACCTTACTGATATGGATGTGAAAACTAGAATGGTTAAAACGTAATTTTGGTTTTCGTGATTTCATGAAAACTTCCCGGATTCACGTTACTCTGACGTCACGAAATTTAGGCTGGAAATGAAATAATAATCTTCCGGGTGAAACATGACGTCGAAATGTCAAATAAAGGTAGATTGTAACAACTTGTTATGTTTTTTTCTACCTCAGATTATTTTCTAACGTCACAGTGCAAGAAATCACAAAATAAATAAATAAATAAATAAATAAATAAATATATATATATATATATATATATATATATATATATATATATATATATTATATATATATATATATATATATATATATATATATATATATATATATAAGAAAATAAATAAAACACGTTCTAGCGTTTTATTTATTTTCCAATGATTTGCACAAAGTGTCTTTCCGTACTAAATAGATGATGCTTTACAATTTTATTAATCATTTGTTAACTCTATCTCAATCCGTATTCAAAATATAAGTTTTAGCTTCACAGGGGGAAAAATCTAATTTTAATTTAAAAACCTTTTTTCATTTAACTTTCATTTTACTTTTTCATATTACACACTTTTGTCCCCCCCTTCCACCAATATTTTCCTGAATCGTACTACTTTATCATCCACTTAACATTTGATTTGAAACATTATGCATTTGCATGAAAATTGGTTTACGCCCCCTTCTACGTTTTTTTGAATGAAGTTCAAGTTTATCAAAGTCTCATTATAAAAATTCTAAATATTCAGATATAATTTTTCAAAAGTTCATTTATTTATTTTAAAATGTCATGATTCTTTACTCCCTGCCCGGATTAATATTGACAATACATACCGAATATCAACAAATTATTAGGTGGAAATAACAAATCTATGGCTGCTATTTTTTTCCTGAAAAATTTGAGGCAAATATATTTTTTTTCAAGAAAAATGGCACAAAACTTTTGACAAAATCGGGGATTTTTTTTATGTGCACAATATATGCACAAAAAAGTGAATACATCTTGAAGTATCCAAAAAGTATTCACTTTTAGAGCACAAAAATTGTATAATTTTTTAAATGTTCATAAAATTGTGCACTTTTTATGCACACAGTGTGCACAATGTGCTCTTTTTTGCAAAAGAGAAAAAATGCAAATCTTTTCTAACGGGATGAAAGCAGTCTCGTTGGGTAGTACACATTCATAAAGATAGCAGCAGCCGTCCGAAATTATAGTGAGGAGGCACTTAAGTGGGTACACTGTTTATAAGCATTCATGTGTCACTTATTATCTTCTATATATATATAAATGAATGTTTGTCTGTATGTCATCCATGAACTCAAAAAACTACCCGACAGATTTGGCTGAAACTTTCACCGTTTGTTATTTTTGGTACTAGGAATGTTTATAGACCAGTTCGAAAAAAATCCGATCGATAGTTCCTTTTTAATTCCAATTTAAGTCACAATCCATTGGATAAATACGAATAAAATTATCGGCTGCAGAAATTAATTCGCGTGAAAGATCTCATTGATAAGAAGTTAGCTGTTGCCATTTTTCTTGAGTTTGAACAAATAAATTCTTTCTTTATTGTTTTATGGCTTTTCATGCAACGGGGAGATTTAAAACTTTTTCTATTTGATATTTTGGGCGATTGATTGATCTTGCAAACTGCGTGAGTACAAAATTTGAGTATAGTCACGGCTTCACTTGATACCTGGGCCGATTATTATGAAAATTGCTATATATATGTATTTTTCCACGGAGAAGGTGCATAATATGCTCATTGAAGCCACTCGTCACCAGGTGGCACTGCAGAGTAGCAACTTCTGCCCCGTTCAACCGATTGTCATGAAAATCAGTATAATGATGTATTTTTTTGTTGGCGTAGCAACGCGCGTCGGGTACAGCTAGTGGTATATAAAGCAGATTTAAAAATACGATTGTTTAAAATTGAGTCCATCATTTCAGCTGACTCTCTATTATAACATTAGAAAAAGGCACTGTTTTCCATGTTTTTCGTAAGATTTATGTATCAATAGATTCATTAGTAAAAAAAAAATAGCAGCTCTAGTTGAGGTAACGTAACGTAGCAGCGTCGTAATGATGTGATTTGGATCAGCGTAGGCTTCACAATTCTGCGAGGTTAGGTTTAATCCGACTATAGTTTGTTATAGTAAGCAAATATTGTCTTGTTAACAAGGAAAACCTATTATTTATTATGTGAGGATAACAGCTTTGTCAAAGCAAATAAATTTATTGAACAATGTTTCCTAGCTATAACATTCGTATTTATTTTGCCTCAAAAACTCAACCCGTGATTACTGAATGACGATCAGTGCAACCAATTAAACTCAGACATTACGCGTTGTTAACGAAAATAATACCTAGCCACATTTTATGAGCATTTATTTATTCAGCACACGTTGCTCTGCGAATCGTGATAATCGGTTTAATTCCTCCCCAGGGCTTATATCTCCTAATCCCGATTTACCTTAAAGGATTTCTAAATCAGTCTTTCCTAATGCGAATAATCCTGCGTTTAATATTCCAGTTCAGCATGTGATGACCATATGGGGATGCATAGGAATTATCTTCAAATGGCGTAAAGCTTTTTACAAATTTCAATTTTTGTGAGGTTGAAAATATTTAATTAGTAGCTATTTGCAAGAAATTTGACGAAAGTCAATCCAACCATTGCAAATAAATACTAGCAAAATGTTGTGTAAAATTTATATCCATCAATTGCGTTGTTTGACCCTATTTTTTGGAAAATAAATTATGTTTATTGAAATTCTGAAAGTACTTTAGCTTTGAGTAACTTTGTTTGCAAGCTATTTTCAGTGCCCTATTTTGACGCACAGTTAGTGTTTTTACAATTAAAACGATTTTAAGTTGGTTATTTTTTACCGGGGAGTTTCGATGGATTCAGTTAAAATATAAATATTATGCTTCAGGTTAAAGCGTATCAACATTAATCATGGTTTCTAAAAAAAAAGAGATTTTTGCAACTCTAAAAAAATATTAAGATCTCCTTTTCCAAACCGTAAGAGTTTTATAGATCAATGATACTAGGTACTACCGATAAAAAATTTAAAATTGAAAAAAAAAAAGAAACGACTGGTTTTTAGTAATTTAACGAAACAAGGAGCTGTTTCATATTAAATGTTTAACGAAAATTTCTTTTATTTAAGTCATTTTAAGTGTATAAGTTATCTATCATAGTATACAGAGACAAACTGATAAGTATTTGACCTGCTGAAATTAGAGCTGGAAATTAGTTATAAACTTTCCGAAACATGGCAACGAAAGAAGAACTATCCAACTCTAAAATATCTATGAATGAATAGCTGCATCTAAATACAAAACGTGTGTTTAAAGAATTTTCTCTAGAGAGTGGCATGCATTTTTTGTAAGCAAATGGTGTTTTTGAAAAAGATATTAACCTCTTAAGCTCAGGAGCTATGTTTTTCAATATTCACCTTACACTGCAGATGATTACAAAAGATTATCCTCTGTTCAGTGTGATAAAATGTTAACCTAAGATGCTTGAGTACGGTTAGAGACTCGAAACGTGAGTTATATACACGGCTGTGTTCATATTGATTTTATACCATAGATAAAATAAAATTCATAAAGAGTGAAATCACTGTGAATGATAATTATATAGATAAATTAATATACATATATTTTCTTTGCATTGGCTTTTGTAATAAAGGAATTAACTTAAACTCGTAATAAAATTTGTGAACCATATGTCTTCATCTCTTAGTTATCAAAGTGCTTCAGTTAACGTGTTTTCTGTCCTATACTATAAATAAGGTGATTCCTGAGATTTTTGAGTAGAATATACTTTAGGTAGGGAATTTTTTTCTGGAGGATATCAAAATGTGTCTGTATCATAAATACACGAGTCCTGGAACTAAATCTTGTTCTTTATTTCACTTTAATATTTTTATGCCCTTTGTTTTACGAGTCATATTTGAGAAACGTTCAGAAAATTCACTTACTTCACGTTAACTTAATACTGTTTTCAGAGCAAACTATTAGTCATGACGAGAAAAAAATCTAATTGATTTCGTCTTGGCAATACATGTTTTTAATGTAATATTTACCGCATATACGTTTGAAATATTATGCTATCTACTTGATTTAAACTTACTAATCACGCACACAGTTACACTTTAAAGTAAGCATTGTATTTTCCTCAAATACACTTCAGGTCTTTATTTTAATCATTTATTTTTTTCTTTAGCAGCAATTGAAACAATTAAAACATTCTCGGAAATTTGAGGCTCTTTTCTGTTTTTTTTTTTTTTAATTTTTTACTTAGGTGCTCATTTTATTACAAATATTGATTTAACCATCAACTTGTTAATAATCTTTTTTTGGAAATATTCTAGTTACTAGAAATTGCATTAATGCATAACTATTATTATTTTAGTAATAAAAACATTGATTTTCATTGTTTGTTTATTTATTTTGTTTCATTATTTTTTTAAATTTAAGTTTATGACTAAAATGAACAAATAAGTACTAACCCTTGTAGTAGGAAAAGAAAATATAAGACTATTTTAGCGGAAAAAAATCAAAATTTTCATAGTTTATTAACAAACTTTTTCAAAACACTTTATCTTTAAAAAGTTTCTTAAAATGAGTATCAAAGAAAAAAAAATCCTAATTGAGGTTCAGGCTAATACCTGCGCAAAGTTTTTCATCCAGGTTAAAAGAAACTTTGGCTTTTGTCAAGTTTAAGAAAAGATGTTCTCTTCTCAGAAACATATACGCCGTGAAAAATTAACTCTCGAGATTTTGAGGGGATAATCCATCACAATTTGCCAAAACAGTTTCTACCCAGAAGTTCCTTTTTTTTTTTGCTTTCGTGTTGGCGCAAAAAGGGAGGAAGTCGTACATCACAGAACTTGCGCGTCATGCAAGCATCTAATTCTGAAAGCTCGAACATGTGATAAGTTTTTTGAAAAGGTCTAATGATTTTGAAACCTGTGTTATTCTCAAAATTTTGTTGCAAATAAGTTTTAATTGTAATTAATAAAATGCATGCTATCATTTGGTGATACACGCACGCGTAATTATATGTTTCTTTACGTGCAGAGCTAATTTTATGATTAGCAGTTTCGAAATGTATATTCAAACAGGCGTAAAGGAATGAGCAATTCAGTATGTTCAACAACTTGCGAACTAAAATAGTGAGAATAATAAAGATTTGCGTGCATAGTTTTTCTTCGGTACGTACTGAAAAATAAAGGTCATATATAAAAGTAAATTTAATAACAGAAAATTGTTTGAATTTTGAAATCTTCAATTCAAGTTTTTTTTTTTTGCAATCATCAATTGAGGCAATGAGAAGCAAAGGGATGCAAGTGGACATTTTCAAGTTTTGAGTAAAACGCGCTTAAAAACAACATACTAGGTAGGCTTTCATTTTTTTTTCTAAATCATGCTGTATAGCAGCAACTACCAGGGCTAATAGTCCCATCTCTTGCCCCAAGACAGAGCAGAGGTTCATTCAACCATGTGTACTGGTTATCTCCAAATTTTCAGTATTGCCACTTACATCCCTTTGCTTCTCACTGCCCCAATTGCGAAAGGATCCTACTCGTTGGGTTTGCTTCTACTAATGGCTTTTATCGCAACAAAATTTTAATTAATAACATCAAAATTCAAACTAATGCCAAGACCTGTATGTTGTGTGTAGGATACTGTTTTCGTGTAAAAAGGGTTGTGTAGAGTCGAGAAGGTCTTTTATAAATAATTTGACTCTGAGGCACATGGGCGCCTGACTTTAATCATAGAGAAACAAAAACAAACTCGGATGTCATTCAACGGTCAAATAAAAACAATAAGAAATTCGTAATTGCTCAAAAACCAACCGAAAGAATTACATTACATTTTGAAAAGGGGGGGGGCTAAAACGATTTCTGAGATCTAGAAAAAGCTAGTTTATGAGTATGATTCATAACATTAGTACCTCACCAAAACTTCAATAAAAAAAAATGGTGCTCTAGTACTATGATCCTCATATCTTCATATAAATAATAGCCGATGATCAAGTAACCCGCGTGTCTCAACGATGAAACTCGCGCCACGGCATGATAATTTAATAATAAGTTTTGGTTATGTTTAAAATGCAGGGAAATACTTTATTGTGACAAGGCAGAACTCGATCCGTAACTTAACTGTTTTACTGGTAAACGGAGTCATTTCAGGGGAATAAAGAAACGGAAAAGTGGTCAACAATGAACGCTACCTACTGGAGTTTAGGGTTAACCAACTGGAGTGAGGGTTACAATTTCAACCATCAAAATGTCACCAAAGAGGCAATGGCTTAGTTCAAATGTAGAAGCAATTTTCACCCACCATACCTTGTTGGACGACTTTCTAGTATATAATAGCGAATGATCGAGTAACGATGACGTCATCAACAATTAAACTCGCGCTATAGCATGATAATTTGATAATAATTTTTTGTAATTTTCAGTAAGTTACCGCCCTATAGCCATGGCTAAGGTAGAAATACATGAAGGATGGTAACTTCTGAAAATACCTTCCTTGCCTTCAATCATCGAGTTGAACCGAGTCATTGTTTCGGCCACTCGTCTGATCAGAGCTAATTCTATATTAGATTCCAGTTTGTTTTGCACTCTTGGCTTCCTTAAGAGGTTTTCCACTTCCAGCTCAGTCACTTCCTATGCCAGGCTGATGAGTGCTAATAAGCACGAAATTGCAGTCTTCGGCTAGAATGACTGACTCTGCGGTGTATTTCATGTATTTATTGGTAATATTTGACATGCAAAGAAATGCTTTATTTTGACATGGCTGAACTGGATCCGGTATCTTAACTGTTTTACTGGTAAGACTTATTTTAGGAGAATGAAGAAACATAAAACTGGTCAACAATAAACGCTATCCAGTGGGTTAATCCACTGGAGTTGGGGTTAAAATTTCAACTATCAAAATATTACAAAACAGACAATGGATTCGTTCAAATGTAGAAGCAATTTTTACCCGTCACACCTTGAACGGCGGTTTTCTAGTTATAAATAACTATCTAATGTTGAACTAAAATATTTTCAAAAAAACATCTTTTTAAAAAATGCTCTCGAGTTCCATAATTTAAAGCGTTCAATTTAGTTTATATCAAGAAAAAAAAAGTAACTCTACTCAATCCTTATTATCACAAATTTGAAAAAAAAAAAACAACAATTAAACAATTAAGCATACTTTTAGGTAAAGTCATTAATAATTTAGCGTTGAAAAGTGGTATGATTGGCTCTTTGAAAGAATATCCTCTACTAAATAAATCTCTTGATACCAGAGCAACGACAAACTTTACTTTTGCCTACCTACCATAAAGCACTAAAAACCCATTAAAGCTCATTTAGAGCATCGTAGCCATTTAACGATTTGTTTCACAGTTGCATGGAAATCAAAAATTACTTTGAAGTTACCATAGCACTACATTCCATTATTCCATCCAATCGAAGTATGGCAAATACCCCGCAGTTGGAAGTTAAAAGCAAATCTGTTCAAAGTCATTTAACTTTGGAGTTCCAATGACCGTTACTCATTTCACCTTCGGTCTAAAATTTGAAACTATTCTAAAACATAATCGAAAATCAATATTGCTTCAAAGATAAAGAAGGATGTTTCAAAGTCGGTTGATAAACTTTGTTATTAAGAATGATCCTTGCTCTCGTGGGACATAATTATTGGGAATCTTAGGAGATATGCAGAAATACTTTTCGCTGCTAAGAAAATAGCAACAATACTTTTGTTGAAGATATTGGCTCTCGGAAGAAAAAAAGATGATTTCACGGCTTTATCAGTTTTGAATTGTAATAATTTATCTTACGGCAAACTCATTTTTCTTGGAATATAAATATACGTACAAAGATAGAGCTTTTTGTTTTTTCATTGAGAGATAAACAAGATAGATTTTAAACTTACTGTATTATTCTTTGAGTTTATAAGTCATAGGATTTTTTTCTAATCGTTAATTGAAAGGAAATGTAAAAGAGGTAAGAACATATAAATCTAAAATTTTAGCGCAGCCTTAATAGCAAGAAGAAGGAAAGTTTAAGAAGTAGAATAAGAACAAGCATAAACAATAGATAATAGGCAGGATTAACGTAAACAGTAGAAAGTGGGCTTTGGGTTAAGTAGTTGGCATATCATTGAAATTTACAACTCTTATTTATTATTACAAATTGCATATTTTTTCTGCAATGTAGACATTCTTAATGTATTCTTAATGACTGTAATTATACTGCTGTAGGAAGGTAAATGACATTATCTGCAAATTTTTAATTTTGCACCTCTTGCTGTTTTTGTCATTTATTGTTTTTAAGCGGTATTGTACAAACTTGCTATTTGGTTTATGCTGAAAATGAAGGACGAGAAAAAAAAAAAGAAAAACGACTAATTCCAATATTTCTCTTATGTTAATATGTAATCTAAAACCAGTTTCTTTAAGTATTTCTCTGCCCTTTACCTTTTCACGGAAGTACACATTAGACAGTTCGTTTAAATGCTTCAGATTTCTCGAAAGAGTTCGAGAAACAAATATGACATGAGGAAGGTATCAACACACTTTACCCTTACATTAATACCGCCAATTAACTTTTTAAATTGTACTGATTTTATTTATTTATTTCTACTTTTTAATAATATATCTAATATAGTTTTAATGGCTTATATATTTTTCTTTTTACTTTAGTTTTGTAATATTTTACATTCCGTTTTCTTCATTCGCATCCCTACTTTCTTTACAGTTAGTTGCTGTCTGTTTTCCTGTAAGAATAAATTCTAGAGCAAATACTAAAAAAAAAAGTTATCTGTATTCTGATTTTGAAATAACTGCTTTATGGAATGGAATTGTATATATTTTAAAATGGAATTTGGTTTTTTATTTTACTAAAAAGTTATTGCCCCTACTGATGTCAATATAAATTTACAATTGCTGACAAATTTAGCTGCACATATGAGGCAGCGAGAAGCAAAAGGATGTGATTGGCAAAATCAAACATTGGGATATAACTAGTACAAATGTTGGGTGAACCTCTCATCTGCCTTGAGGCCAGAGATAATACTAGTAGGCCTGGTAGGTGCTGTTATACAGCGTAATTTAGGAAAACTTTTCAATGAAAGTCGACCTAGGACCTTATCTAATTTTCTTTTACTCAAAACTTGAAAATGTCCACTTACATCCCTTTGCTTCTTACTGCCTCATATAAAATTCACTACGAAGTTAATAACTGAAAGGATACTTAATATTAGTAGTTTTTACTGAAATAAATATTGTACTAAGATTAAAAACTATATCTCACCATTTGAATTTCAGTTTTCCAGCTCAACTATTATTTCAATTGGCTGGGAAACAATAGCTGGCTGGGAAAAACCAGTTTCTACAGTAAAAATGTACTACCTCCATAAAAATGCAAATGTTATATCAGGATAGTGACTTTTTATTCACATAAGCTTGCGATGGGGCTCGGGTTTACTGCGCTGATTTAAATTTTTGTAGAAACGTAACTGGTGACATATTCAACGGTTATGATATTGAGCCTAGTTCCTTACACGGATTTTTATGTTCCTCTGAACCTTAAAATTTGAGTTGTGCTAAAAGGAAAAGCGATAAATTGTTCCTTTCCATTTCAAGACTACTTTTTCTTGGAGGGGACTGAAATGTTTTTTTAAATTAAAGTAGAACATATTGCTTTTCCACATTTCTTAGTTAATTTGGTACGCGTTTTGTCAATA
This sequence comes from Uloborus diversus, assembly GCF_026930045.1. Taxonomy (NCBI): domain Eukaryota; kingdom Metazoa; phylum Arthropoda; class Arachnida; order Araneae; family Uloboridae; genus Uloborus; species Uloborus diversus. Next base: position 141,568,555 of record NC_072735.1, on the reverse strand, counting down.
TTTTTTTTTTTTGAAAGGACGTACGTTTTTGCAAATTTCGTGAAGTACTTGCTAAAAAATATAGCGATAAATTTGGAGTTATTCAGGATTCGAGTAGTCCATCCTTACCGTCAGGTATACTGTAACGTAATGACATCATATTAATATATGAGGCAGTGAGAAGCAAAGGGATGTAAGTGGACATTTTCAAGTTTTCAGTAAAACGACTTTAAAGATAACATCCTAGGTAGGCTTTCATGGAATTATTTTTCTATATCATGCTATACAGCAGCACCTACTAGGGCTACTAGTACTATCTCTTGCCCCTAGACAGAGGAGAGGTTCCCCTATAGTTTGTACTGGCTATCTCACATTTTTTTTTTATTTTGCCACCTGCATCCCTTTGCTCCTCACTGCCTCATATGATACCAAGAGTAACGATTAAATTTTAGTGTTTAAAAAATTAAACATCAGTGTTTTAGAACACGTTTGACAAAAGCAACTGGTCAACCTAAGGTCCCTATATATAATAAGCCGACACATCACCTTAAGATCAGCCATTTTGAATCGAAGCGCGCGTTCGAGTGGTAATGTTTTCTGGCAAGTTATCACGTTTGGGGATCTTTCACTGCGATCAGTTATTACCGGCATGTTAATTTTTTATTCAATAAAATATTTTTTTTTTTCTGGCCAATTTGGCAAAATCCGAAACTTTGCTCTGGTAAACTGCAACAGTGAAAAATCCGGACCAAAATAGCTAAATTTATGCTGATGCATTAGTTTGCATAATAGCGAATGTAGGTTAACCTGGTTCAATGGGAACTACTTACCGATCAAGTCGACCTGTCAGGCTGAGACGAAACGCATCTCAAGACCGGTTCATAAAACCATGTGGTTTATTTGCCCAATCAAAATCAGTTTCAGAAATAAAAGCCTTAAAACAGTGTTAACGCGTTTCTGTATGCTGAGGTACGATCCGTGAACCAAAAGCGTTTTGTAGAAAGACTGAAGTTTGAACAAACGAAAACGAACTGCGGGCACCACATATCAGCATCAGCATGTAATCAGGGCGTTCAACATAGTGAACTCGTCGTCCATCGTTCTATCTGAACGTTGTCTTAGTAAATAAAGATTTAACAGAAAATAAAATTGCATTTTTTCGTCATTTTATTTTTATAAATTTCGTACAGATACATATCACTGAATGGATATGCTTGTAAATGATAAATGTTCGTATTTTTCATTTAAAAAATAAAGAAAAAAAGCTTTGAGTTATTTAAGACTTCAGGACTTATACCTCTTATCAGATGTACTTTACCTTAATGAAAACATTTGAGGATTAGTTACATTTGATTTCGGACGTAGGTGAACTGTTTCACAGTTCAATGAATGAAAAATAGTTTTTTTTTTATTGTAAAATATAGCTCTAGAAACTAAAAGTTCATTTTACAACTGTTTTTAATCTAATGTTATTTGACGTACTTTTCATACGATTGAGTATTGCAAATATCTATGACTGGCATCTCTATTGTTAACTTGATAATTAATGTTGCATGCGAGTGTTCCACCAAATCTGTAAGCTCATTGCAATGATTTTAATTTGATGTAACATTTCTAGCATACGAAATAAATTTAAAACAATAATTTAACTCCCAACGTTTTTGTGTAAGTTCCAAACACTTTTAATTAGATGAGAAAGAAAAAAGCTTCAAAGCAAAACTTGTTTTAGTCAAAGTAAACCATGGCCGCACTTGATTCGCTTACGCTTTTGGACCTTGACGATTCATGACTTTTCTTTGTTAAACCGATTACACTAATAGCATAAAATGACATGCTCTTGAATTTCTCGAAAAATGTGAAACACTTCATATGTCGTCCATTTTGACCTCAAAGGCACTGAACCCAAAACTACATCCACCAATCAATGGCAACGGTTCAAAGTTATGTGCATAAGCAAAGTGTTTATTTTTTCTTGGCTGCCAACTATTTTGACCGCAAGACGCGCTGAACACAATCATGTGCATTTAGCAATCAATGGCAACGTTTCAAAGTCTGTTTATTTTTGATTGAACAGGGATTGGACATTTTGATAGTAAAAATGGGAAACAGGGATATTCTGTAGCGCCATCTTTGTTGCCATGAGTTTCAGCGATTGTCGCGACCTAAAACAACTAATTCGTGCATGGTTCAACGTACATATAATATGAATATCCTAACATGCTCATAATTTAATGTATCTGTAGCCTAAGTAAAGTCCGTATACATTTCATTTCAAATTTAAACAAAAACGAATATTTAAACTATATTTAAGCATTACTTTTATTTCGCCTTCCAACGCAATTTAGTATAATGCTATTTGATTACATGTAAAACACGTAACACTGTCATCCCCAGATTGCAACATTTTTGGAAGTTCTATAAAACGAAACATAAAAACCTTAACAAGATTGCTTACTGAAACGACTTCAACCACACATGAATTATTAAAACATGGCTTACTAATTTATTTACGACAAAATCTCTTGAATCTTGGTGGGAACATAATTTTATAGAACTAACAAAACCGTTTTGCCTAAATAGAAATTTTGCTCACGAACGTAGAAAAGTTATCCTCCTCATTTAAAATGCATCATTCATCATGATTTACCAGTCTCCAGAATTTCTACTGCTATGTCTTGAGACTTAAAAAGAAAAGAAATCATATATCACTGCTTTCATTGTGTTTCTGAGCAGCATTTATAATCCTTGTTTAGAACAGAATCCTTGTTTAGAAAAGTTGAAATTTTTCTGGTAATGTTGGTATGTGATTGCCAAAACGAATTCTTTTTAATTATAAATGAATTTCATGTCTTGAAAACTGGTTGTTTTAAGTGATTTAAAGTAATCAATTTCCTTCTATTCAAGTAGTATATAGCTGTATAAACTTTTTAAGTATTGATTTTTCGAAGGCGAGTTGAAACTTACTACGCATTATGTTTTGAACTTCTGATGAGATTCTCCAAGTGGTGTTCCAAAACGTGGAAAAACCACTGAATATATCAGTATTGATGTAAAAGTCAATGTATGTTTTCCTGCCTTAAGATTGTACAGGTAATAATTTATCAGTAGTCCTTTTAAAAAATACACAAATGCACTAGCACTTAATGTTGAAACACACGCCTCTTTTTTTTTTGCCTTTTTTTTGGCCAGGGAAACAACCCATTGTAGTGTTTCCAGATGAGAATGTAAACGCAATTGCGCAGATGGGTCCATGTTGGTTGAAAGCAAAATTAGCAATTACCGGAGAATTTCTTAAGCTTTTTCATTCTCTACAGTCTGATTGAGAGGATGATGAATACTTTAACGGCTGTAACTGATGCCATCTGCATTACCGTATTCTAATACCGATGCGATACGGGTATTTTTCGAGAATTGGTTTCCTCTCCTACTTTAAATATGTTGTTTTTCCTCTTCTCATGGGATTTCATCTTCTGAACTGCATGTATCGGATAAAATTCTAATTTTTTTGGAAATATGTTCGTGAAAAGAAAAATCAAAAGGTAGTTTCCAGTATTTTCAGACATCCTGCTATGACTTAGGAAGAAAGGATTTGTTGCATATAGTCTTGCTACTAGCAACGACTGGCTCTTAAATCATCTAAAGAGAATAAAAATTTCCCAATCCAAATTTTCAAGCCTTACAGCATCGATCAAGAAATGGGTGCCCTACCTTTGAGTCAGTACACTGCAATCGATGCTTTAACCCTATGGAAGAAACACTGAGAGGCAGGATACTAAATGCATTTATAGAATACATAGCAGTAGGTGGATTTTAGATTTAATGTTGTCTTTTCATTTCAATGTCATTACAATTCTTATGTTTAACGAGTTGTATAAGATATCATTGGGAACTAGAAAAAAATGTTCTAATTTTTTTTTACGATTGCTTCGTATTATATTGCTTTTTGAAATCGAAACCATTAAAATGGCACTGGTGTAAGATCTTTAATGAAATAATTCAAAAGTACATAGGTATTTGCTATAGAAGCAGAGCACGTGCTCGTTAAATCTGTGCTTCCGAAAATTCTGAGCTGTTTCGTTAAGTAGTTTAGGATTAGTAAAGGCTGCTGAAGAAAATTTCCTTCCCCTTCATCTACATATCCAAAACAGCCGAGATGACTGATGGAGCTTCAACGGTTGTCAGTTATCAGTAAGGGGTCTAAGGACCTTTAACCTTCAAAGTTTTCAACTTTCTGGAAAAAATATAGGTTATGCATAATTTAATTCTGAAAAATTTGATACCTTATTTATTACAATACGCAAAAAAAACTTTTCAAGTGGTCGTAAAAATGCGCAAACTTTCCCCATAGAGATTTTTTTTAACAATAACTGTTTAAGCCTCTTTTTCTCAGGTGCCGGTTTTTCGTTTTGCATGCGTGATATCTCAGAAAGTTTATTGTATATTTCCGTAAAGCTTTTCATGCATATTTATCTGGTTTAATTTTATGATCTGAACCTCAATTTTAACCAAAAATAAAAGTTAATATTAAAAAATATATATTTTTTCGCCAAAAATTTTAGAAAATTTTGATATTAACTTGCAAAATTTCAATAAAATAAATAAATAATTCAAAAAAATAAAATAAATAAATAAATAAAACAATTTAAGTTCAGATCATAAAAATAAACCAGACAAACAAGCATTAAAAGTTTTACGTAAATATATAAGAAACTTTTTGAAATATCATGCACGCAAAACGAGAAATCGGCGAAACCGGCACCTGAGAAAAAGAGACTTAAACAGGCTGCTGTTAAGATTAATCTCTATGGGGAAATGTTACGCATTTTTACGATAACTTGAAAAGTTTTTTTGGTAGTAAATCAGGTATCAAATTGTTCAGAATTAAATTATGCAAAACATATTTTTTCCAGAAAGTTTAAAAATTTTGAAAGTTAAAGGTCTTTCGACCTCTTTTAATATGTGTTAGAAACAACAATGGCCCTTTAAAATGACCGTCACTAAGCCTTTTGGTACTACAAATTTTAAATGATTTTTGGCGTTTTGTTCTTTAAATAAAACTCGCTTGTTCCAAATTTATAATATGTTTATAGTTATATGGCAGTTCAATTTTGGGATGCTACATAAAAGAAATGTCAAGAAAGTAAATAATTGCATTGCAATCTAAAAATGAAGGGAAGAAAACTGAGAGAGTATTTATCTTGGCATTGATTATTTTGTGGAAAACAATCTAGTGTGCTTTTTAAGTGTTTTGTTTTTTAATGAAGTTCGAAGTTCGTTCTATCCAAACTTTCTAATGTGGAAAAAGTTCCATTGCTGGTAAGCTTTTGTGTGTTAAATCAAATCAATTTCATAAATGCAAATCATTATATAACAATCTAAAAATGACAGATAGCTTTGATTATTTTAAAATATTTTATTAACGCATGGCGTTTACTTGTTGAGACTATCCCCAAAAAATAAATAACCAAACCAAGAAAGAGTGAAATTCTTGTAAGTAGTCAACACTCAAATGCAATTTTTTGTTTGTTTGCCTTTTCATTCACCACGTTTTGTGAAACCCTTATCTCATTTTTTTAAATGTCATTAATAATTACTTAACTATCATCCTTGGTGGTTTTGTATATTGAAGTGGTTGTCTTTGTGAAAAGCAGAAATAATAGAAACAAAAATCATCATTATTGAAAAGTAAATCTTTAATTGATATTTTACAAGAACACACATATTTTTTATCTTTTCTTCTTTTTTTACAAAAACATAACTTCAGGATATAAACGCAAATAAGGCCTAAAAAGTCACCTTCCACATTATTAATTATTACTTTTAATGATGCAAATATTGAAGTATCGCTGCTTGGCAACGGTTGTTCAAATTTAAAATCACAAAACTGTACAGATTCATCAATATCATGTCTTGCGCATTCTTTGACTTCTGAGCATATAAAAATCAAATTCAGAGCAGTCATTTTTTTTTCTAGCTAGAAGTACGCAAATTCTGTTGAAGTTTCAAAATTAAAAAGTCCGAGTTTATTTACAGTCAGGAAATATTTATTCATATACAATTTGTGTTTACTGTTATATGTAAGCTTTTGTAGGGTATATTGTGCATTTGCTGCTCTTTCTGGGTACAGAGTCAAGATCACAAATATGAGTAAGCACCGAAATTGTCTGTGAAGAAGCTGCATCATATTAAATACAGTCCAGCAAACTGCCATCCTTTTTTGTTAATTCGTTAATCTCGTTATATCAGTATCAAAAAGTATGAATACATTGCAGAGGTAGCCAAATAAATTCAAGAAAAATGTTACAGAAAAAAAAATTGGTAAATGAGTGTATTATTGATCTAATGCACGAAGTTATTTAAATTCAGAAAATTTAAAAATAAGTATTGGACACCCTTTATCTCATTAATATTTACTTAAAGCTACGAGTTAATTCTGACAAAAAATAGTTAAATAAATAGATACATGAAAAATGCAATAAAAGAAAGCATATGATACATAAGTCATAAACAATGAACCAACTGTTTCTTTTGCTGTAACACATCGGTATGAAGAAAATAACACACACATTAATTTTTCATTAACAGGTGTTGATGGATGTAAGCATATCTTGCATGTGGTGTACTACAAGTACTTCGCTTCGAATAGAAGCAATATATTTCAGTAATATATTTTACATTAGACATTTTACAAAACAAACAAACAAACAAACAAATAAAAAATAAAACTATGCCCTTTTTTAATGCCGATTTTTAGAATTAAATATGTTATTGAATTTCTCAATAAAAATATACAATGACTGAAAGTGTTGCAAGGGAATTAAAATTCCATTGAAGGACAAAAAGTAAGATTTTAAAATTTCGAGAAATCTTTTCTGAGTTCATTCTTATAGCTAAAAGAAAGTAAACAATGCACCTTATAACTACATAAATAATAATACCACTTTAAGAAAAGAAAAGAAAAAAAAAAAACACTTTTATTGATCATTTTATGCTAGCTTTTAGAAAAAGTAAAAGATATTTTTAAACACCTTTTGATGCACACATAAAGTTATTAACCGTTCGTTTTTGTGTAACATGTATTTAATAATTTATTACATAATATGTATTATTTTCATTCATATCTTCCATTATTTTTTCATTTCTATCTTAGCGTGTAGATAACATGAAGGAGGACTGTATAAACTATTTGTGATTAAAATATGCATTTAGTAATTCTTAGTTCCTAATCATTTTTTAATGTATCAATATGTAATTTGTACCTAATGTTGATAACTTTTATTGATACCTTTGTTTTCTATATCAACTTGTTTATAACTCAGGAAGACTTTCCAATAGCACAAGTAAACATATCAATTCTTAGTTATTGCTTATTATAATTTTATTACTTGTTATGTATTGCTCTTCGATAAAACAATTGAATTTCTCCTCTGCTTGAAAATTCATTGTTAAAGCAATGGTTTCTCGAATGTATATTTAAAATACAACTGAAAAAAAAATATTTCAATGCTGTGCTAGTTTGACATTAAAATCAATAATTTCTAAAGATTTTATACACTTTTGTTTAGCTCTTCTCTGGATAGGAAACGTCAGACCATTCTTAAAGAAAACCAAATGCAGTTAAATGATTTTGTTATGTTATATTTTATTTTATTAGAATATACCTAAACCTTCAGAATACTTAACAGTTGAATTTCATTTTCACATTTTACCGGTTTATTTAAATAGAAAAAAATTGTCCTGTAAGCGTCGCTTAAAATGTAGTAAATATTATAATTATGTCAATAAAAAGTATATCATATTATTGCTACATTGGGATGCAAAGTAAAGTTTGATATTTATAAAGGTTCTTCCTAACATTAATTCTTTTCAACAACTAGAAGTTGTCCATGACCGTAAATTTCCAGGGCAAAGGATGTATACTCAATGCACATTTTACAGACAAAGAACAAAAACGACACCTACTCATAAGTAAAAACATTGGATTTTCAAGTTCGGAGGAACAATTAACACACTTAACGAAATGAATGACGAAAATGATGGTGTATAAAAATGATCAGCAAATATTTACTTTTTACTCTGTACACAATTTCAAATTTATGTACCTATTTTAAATTATGGAAAAATATAAAAAGTATATACTTTTTAGTGGCATTTTATGAATAGTGCTTTTCAGAAAAAAAAATTTCAAATTCCAATTTTTCAAATTCCAATACTGTCTCATGTAGGTTTTATCTTAGTCTATTTGTGCCTTTGCGTCTAGTAAAACTTCTGTTATTATTTTTCTCCCTTTTTTTATGATGGAAATAAAAATACATGTATACCCAACATACAGCCCTGAGTATTTAAAATTATAACTTTAAAAACAAAAACGTTTCCTTTTTTAATATTAAAATATACAAATATGATTTTTGTGAACCTTTTGTACAGATTTAAACAAAAAATATATGTTTTTTTAAAATTTAGATCCAACTAAAAATTAAAGTACCTTTTACTCACTCGCATATAAATTGTCACATGTATGGCACAGACATAACTTTTTCTCCACAGTACCTCTTGGTTTGGTGCAGTTTTTTCTAACTCTGCCAGAATGAGCTCATGTGCAATCAACAACGGTATCACAACATATTACAAAGATAGTTGTTTTAATAACTCCGTTCAAATTGATAACTTGTGCATTTATTTTTTCAGTATATACACCTATTCGTCCAACTTCTCTCGCTCTTCTACCGACTTTGTGTCTCGCCAGTTTATTTCTGGAAGTTTTTCGTTTTCCAAAACGAAGAAAATATCTGTATTTCTGTAACCGATATGGTCTTTTGTAGAAACCTTGAATTAGCAATAGCACCACACACAAAAATGCACTTTTCTCAAGAAAGGGAACTGATGGGGTCTTTGAAAACCATCTCTCAGCGCATTCAGTATAAATCGGCTGCAATAACGAGATAGTTTTCTCTTATTCTTTACTCAACTGTGTGCACTTATTGACCATTCTTTCATATTCACGAAAGTTGTGTTCAAGAAGCATCCGAGGATTTTTTTTTAAACCTGTAAAAAAATGTACATTAAAATTAGACACAACTTGTATCATAAAAATAGGTATTTAACATGATTTTTATTATGTTTTTCATCAAAGTTTATTTCGTTATATTGACACAAAACATTCATTCATTTATTGGATACCATACTCACTCTAATAAAATTTATTTAAATAGTCTTTACTGAGGCATGGGTGAAAAAAGTAATGGAGTGTTCAGAGGGCTCGTGCTACTTCGCGATTTGACTTGCAAAAAATGGACATTACGCAAGTTTTCATGAGTAACCTATCTAAAATCCAACGTAATTGCATCGTCCTTAACAGGAGATGTGCTAGAAGCAAAGCGATGGGGATAAGTGTCTACTTTGTTACTGGTTACAAAATTTTGGCTTCGTAAATGGACTTTCATCCTTTGAGCATTATTGAAGGCGGACGTTATCACATATTGTAAATCTCGCTATGTTAGTGTGTACGAATAAACACTTTGTCTTTTCTAGTTCATATTTTAAGTTCTAAATGTGAACGATCATTAAATACAATGAACCTTATGCGCACTGTTACATCTAAAGCTAGTGATAAAGGGAAGATGAAGACATTTTCTTACAATTATTCAATATTTTGTGCATCATAACAATATTTTGAGTAGAATTGACACAATTTTTTAATACTCTAAATTAAGTTATACATGAAAGATGTGATACTATATAGTTAGGGAATGGTATTAGTTTTAGGGGTGTTTTCAAGTGTCTAAATGATAGTGTATGTTTGTTACATGGTCGTGTATAAAGTTTCCAATCCCGAAATCCTGATCCCGAATCCCGCGGGATCTCGCAGGATATTTAGCCGGATTGATCCCGCGGGATTTTTCTTTTAATCCCGCATTTTTTCTCAATTCAAGCGTTTTCCAGCTTTTGCCGCTCATAAAACAATTATTTTCACAAATATCACCTGAAGATTTAATCTTCTTTTTTGAAATTCCGCGGGACTGAATTTGGTGCGGGATCGGAAACTCTAGTCGTGTACATAACCTTTATAACAACATGGAATTTTGACTTACACGAAGGGTCTGGAAAAGCATATCTCGCTTATGCCAAACTCCAGTATACATTAAAATTTTAACGTATACACTGTCTCCAGGACTATACATTTGGTGCACGTGTTTGATTTAATGAACGTTATGGCCGGCTTCATGAATATATATGCAACTTTGGTAAGTGATAGCGTAATTACTTCAACAAAAATAGACATTAACCCATAATTTACCACATTATGAAAAACTTAATATTTTTCATATAAATTACTATTACAGGCTAAGGAGACCTCAGGAATACACATAAAATTTTAAACATTACCAAATATGTATTGGTTTCCATTTTACAAGATGTCCTATATATAGGACGATGGTACAATCAACTACTGTATACTTTGTTTTGCACTTAAGCATTCTCGTACGTTTGACCTGGAAGAAAACACTCTACGCAAAGTCCTAAAAAATATTTTTTATGAACTGTCACTGTTTTTCTTAGTACTTCAGCTTATTGTGTAATTTTAGTTAGAAGTTTTTACTAAAACGTTTTCAGTCTGCAGTTTCAAAACGCTCTTCTGTATGGTTCGAGTATTGTTTTGATGAACAGAAAGTTGCTTTTCAGCAATGTTTAGAATTAAACACAAACCCATGTAAACAATAGTAACTTTTCTACAGGTTTCAATACCTATTAAGGCTTCTTCTGAAGCAAACCGCTTCGATATTTTCCAAGCAGCATCCAGTACTGCTTCAAAGGCATTTCGAAACTATGGTCTGTCGTTACCATTTTGTAATACATATGGATGCATACTATTTCTATATGATTTTCATTTCAGTCCACACCATTTTTACAATAGTACAAAATAAAATATTTTTCCTTTTTGTTTCAATTCTTCATTATTCTGTGTTTTTTTTTTTTTTTTGAAAACCTGAGTGTAATTCTTTTCATTTTTCATCTTTTTAGCTCTGTTATGACAGTCAGAACAATTTTCAGAATCAGACATCTTTTTTTGTGCTCCTTGATATAGTATAAAATGGAAAGTGGTAACCACCAAAAGAGTTGACAATCGAGAGCTTACTACCAAACTTCATGAGCTTCCCATTCGTGTAAATTTTTCATCTCTAATTTTCAAAATAAAGGCAATTTTTTCTACATTAGTTGAATGCTCAGAAAACACACCAATTTTTTTAAAAGCTTCATTCAAAAAATTATAAACTAGGCGAACTTTACAGTAGCTAACTAAATCAGTAGTAGAGTTATCATCAAGTTGTAAAAACAGTTTGATAAGAAAGAACTGTTTTCATGACATAGTTTGACGAACAAAAGTTATTCCTTTATCCGGAGCATCTTTCCCATTTCGCTGGGTATTATATAATATCGCTACATATATATAACATTATGCAGAAAAAGTGTTACAATTTTGGTGTTTGCAAACAAAAATCGTTGTTATTCTTAGGCCAGGGTTACTTATTACTTTCCTTTACTGCTTTCATCATATTTTCGACCGAAAAGTTTCACGAGTGTTTTCCTGAAATTATGTCCAACAATATCTTCTGACGATTTTCATTTGAAAGTGATTCATAAAGTTATGCAAACTTCGAGTACACACTTAGGCCGTATTTATTTTGATATATTCAGTTCCTCATTAGTGTTGCTTCCTTTTGAAATTTTTATTGCTCAAGGAGTCTAGAAGTTTTTCGTCAAAATCAGCGTAGCTATACAGAATGCTAGAATCATTATCAGTGACTGCATCTGGATCAGATCGCAATATTTTCAAGTCAAGGTCACTCTCATGGGTTCATCCTCCTATGACATTACATATTCTATAGCTAGTTCAGTTGTTAATTAATTTCTCATTTAATATTCCACATGTACTCTTTAATTTATTTGCTTCTGAGATCAGCGTTCATACATTGAACAGCAAATATTTTTACTCAATCCAGAAGGTAGCATCACAACGTATTAAGTGCGGATGATAAATTAGTCAAGAAAAACCTCACTATGACCCCCAAAAACCTGCTCTTTCAACTCTTATTGTGAGAAAACTTCATAGTATTGAGTTTTGAAAGTGAGCAATCAAGATTTCCACTCCATTTTCCAACAGCTAAGCTACTTTTGTATGGAGCGCGCATAGCAGGGGATTTTACCATCGTCCTATTTACAAGACGGCTAATAAAACCTTCATAAAACCTAGTTAAATGTAGTTTTATCTTTGCAAATTTTACTCAGTACTAATGTATATGATTAGTAATGATAAAATTGAAAGAGAATTTTGGCATGTTTTCTACACAATAATTTTAACTAATTATTAAACTATGCATCATAAAACTGCAAAAAAATGTCAAATTCAAAAATAAAAATAAAATAAAAATATTTGTAATTGAACTGTTAAATTTTGTTTACAGTACTTATCAAACGTAGGGTTTATAAAAATACCAAATTAGAAACTAAAAATGTGATAACCCTTGCCAAAATGCAATAAATATGATTTGTCCTATATACAGGACGATAATAAAATATGGGTTAAGTGCTGACCAAATTATTAGACTAAGACTGTTTTAAAAGCAAATTCTTTACTGATTACATAACTATAGCCACATTAACGAACAGTGAAATAAGTATCTAATATTTAGTATGCATTCCCTTGTTCTTGATGATCATTTTAAGTCTTTTTGGTATACTTTTCACAATGTTTACACCATTTCTTAACTTTTTAAAAAAGGAGGTAAAAAATCGTTTATACTCTCTATTATATACATACTCACCTACTCACTAATTGCTTAAAACTAACTTGAAATATAACAGAACACACTAATAAAAGGAACTAGTGAACTGTTTAAGCTGATTGAGGTTATGTTCCTGGTAGGTAGATAAACGAAGAACATAAACAAAGCAGACAGTGCTGCCACCTGCAAGCATTAAATTATGCTAAAATAACGTAATAAACATTGCATAGTATGTAGTGTACTTTAACAGTAAAATAAATAGTATTTTAGTTCAAATAGTATACAAAAAGCAAAAAAAAAAAAAAAAAAAAAAAAAAAAAAAAAAAAAAAACTCTTCAGTCTAATAATTTGGCCACGACTGTACATCCCCTCCCCCTCAAAACAGAGGTGCTACTTGTGAAACGTATTGACAAGTAAACAAAATGTGTGATAGAGATGAAGAAAAAAAAAATACTTACCTTCATTAAAATAAAGGTTTCAGTAATTCTCAGACATCCGTTTGTCGGTTTTTCAATTTGTTTGTTGCTCTGGGAATAGTCCATTCTGCCCGCAGTGTTGTTGCCGCAGATGTTGGAGTTGTGGCTATAGGGGACAGGGGGTGATGTAGTGGCACTGGCGGGTGCTGAGTAGGTGATGTGTATTCTCTCAGGGGCTGCAGGGGACCAGTTGGCATCTGAGGAACAGAAGGGGAAGGCACCTGTTTCAGTAGAGGTCTCTGATGTATTCCCTAACCAAAAATGAATTTAGAATGCTTCATTTTAAAGATCATCACGACGGATTTTACGAAAATTACACCATGAAAAAAATTTAAATGAATGTTGGTGTTTTTTAATTTAAAATTATATTTATAAATCAAAGTTATTATTTATTTTTCTTGTTATAAAATATATTATGTATACTGCGATTAAAATTATCAGTATCAAATACTTGATTTGTATCTCTGCCAATGATATGAGACAAGTATTTAAATTAATATCCTTATGAAATGCTCAAAAAGTTTAATACATGTGATGTATTTAGTCAAAACAACTCAATTCTTTTAAAAAAGGAAATCAATTGAAACTAGTTTAATAAAATACTAAACATAACATTTGATATAATGTAATGAAAATTTAAACATAAAATGGAATTAGATTTTAGCTCACTGAAATTGAAAATACATTGCTTCTAGTACTCAAAGCCAGGGTAGCTCAGTTAATGGGAATTGTTATCGTAATCAAATGGTTCCTGGTTTAATTTATTTCAGGCATATTTTTTCCATCTTGATTCCAACTTAACAACTAAATAACTTTTAAATAACAAGCATGTACTCCTTCTTAGAAATAAGAATCAACTCGTTTTTTGAAAACAACGTTTGACAAAATGTAATGTGCAGGGAATAACTCATTTTTGTAGTAGCACTTTATTAAAGTGAAATTTAAAAGACCCAATAAAACAATTGAAAATCAAAAAAATACAAATCTGTTTTTGAACCTTTTGTCGATGCATACTTAAAAAATAATTGTCATAATTTTTCTTAAATGAGAAGTATAGCTATAAAAACGTAAAAATATGACAAGGGTGAAAATTTTAATATATACTTACCCAATTCGTCGGATAGTCCATACTGCTAAAATTCGTATTAGCTTCATTTACTAATCGAGTTTCCCAATTCACATTATCCCTATGTATGTCGGGTTTGTGAATATCACTACCTTTCAGGGACTCTGTCGACATTTCGACTCCTAAAAAAAGATGCAAAAAATGACATTTAGTCAGTTACAAGTGTAAAAAAAACCACAAAGAAACATAATTGTTCCGTTAGCTGATTGCAAGTTATCATTAAGCATTTCATCTAGACATGATTTTGGTTTATACGTTGCTCGTCCCTCATATGATTTTAAAACGAGAAGAAAAATTCATCAGTTTTCCATTCGAAATTTATTTTAGTATATCATAATTTCGACTGCACATAAGTTTGGCGTATTTTTTTGAGCAATCACGATTGCTTATTGTTCTCACTTGACAGTCCTTGATGTTCCGGTTCCTTTTTCAGCTTGGACCAGGGCTGCAGCACCACCGTCCACCGGCGGCGGCGCGGCTGGTCCTGAGCACTGTCCCCCGAAATCCACTTTTGCGGGGCGGTGGCGTCCATGTCCCACACACACGAACGCCTACACACACACACACGCACGAACGCCTACACACACACACACACGAACGCCTACACACACACACACGAACGCCTACACACACGAACACCTACACGCACACGCACGTACACAACACTCAATCACACACATGCATACATACACTTACGCACCCACACACATGCGCCTACACAAACACACACGCTCGTGATTGCGAAAAACATAATTTGAATTCGAGATGCCAAAAATTCAAATTATTTTTTTTTTTATTTATTTAACTACAGAAGAAATATTACTAAGTTCAATGAAGAACTTGATGGCAAAGTTGATACAAGTTCCCTAGTTTTTGTTTAACAAAATAAATTGAACATAGGGTAGGCCGTGCGACGTTTACGAGGATTTTTTTTCAATGAATGTTCTAAATTATGTGTTTTAACTTAGGGAATTTTAGACATGGCGATTTTATGAAACAGTAATGGAGTCAAAATTTGTACATTCAGTTGGCTCAGTTTGTGTTTTTAACTATTAAAAAAATATATTTTTAAGTCCAAGTCGGTTGCGTAAAACGGGGCACGGTTACGCATATTCATTTTGACACCTAACGTGGTTCTCTTTCTGATTTGAACATGAAGTCTTACCATCGTTAAAATAAAACAAATTTATTACAGACTAAATAGTGTATAAAGTAAAAGTTGAATGGGCATAAAGGCAGCACCGCATGATTGTAACCTATTTGTAACTCAATTTAAAAATAAATGGTGATTTTCAAAACTAAATAGCCTGAAAATACTAAAAAAGGTTTGAGACAATTCGGAGCGAAAAAAGGTCAGGGCACGTTTAGAAGTAAGACACCGTAAGAACGTGTGTAAAGTTGCTCCGACGTCAACGTGTACACTTGGCCCGTCTCTAAATTGGATTTATTTCTAACGTGAAAAAAATTAATAACATTTCAGTTCATACAAGTACAATTCTCAAAAAAGGATAAAATTCTGCTAATTTTTATACAATTTTTTTTTTTTTTGTAACTAAGTATTTTGTATCTCTACATATATAAAATGAAGTCTCCAAAAAGTGTCTGTGTGTTTGAACTCGCAAAACTCGAGAACTACCCGGCCGATTTCGCTGAATTTTTCACAGTTTATTCCGTTAAGTCCTGAAAAGGTTTGCAGACCAGTTCGAATAAAATTCGAGGAATAGTTCTTTTTTTATTCTAATTTAGGCCCAATTTTCACATAAATTCATTAATATGGGGGTGGGAAATTATTTTCACATATTAATATCACATATCGTTGGAAAGAGTAGAATTTCCCGCGTTCTACGCAATTTTATTCAATGCTCAAACCTACTTACGGCTGGAGTTATTTGCTTTTTTAGCTCGAAATTGTTTAGACTTCGCTGAAATTTAGGCATACTTTCTTCATTAAATCTATCAATAAAAAGCGAAGGAATTGTCCCACAGTTTTCTTTTTGAGGCCATTGGAAAAAACTACCTTTTTTACTTCAGATCTATCTCGACCTATGATCAAAAAACTAAGCTTCTGTCTCAAAAGGGGAAAAAAAGTTACAAGCTTTTTTAAATCAAGTTCAAAAAAACGCATTTCCATTCAAATTGTTAACCATTTTCTTTCGCATTTTAATTCCTTAAACTTATTTTATTTTGTGTTTCCATGGTTACGCTTTTTGAATCCAGTTTTCTCGATTTAATGTATTAAAACTATTTTAATATCTGTCGCCATTGTTTGGAAGGGAAATTTTGCATGTTTTTTTTTTAATTTATTCAAACCTGATTGTTGAATATACGCCACTTGACACAATTTTCATTTTCAAGGTAGACCGGGCAAAGCCGGGCAATGCAGCTAGTTCACAATAAGCCTCAAAACGTTCAACACAAAACATACTCAACTTGGTTGAAAACAGAGTTTTCTTTCTGCATGTTAAACCGAAGCTGGGTGATGCTCAAAAACTTGTTCGAATATGTGCCAGAGAGCAGCATCAATCTGTTATGACTCTTGGCTCTCCAGTTATAATTCGTTTTGAAAAAAGGGCTCTACGTAAACGTATCCAATGCGTAAACGTGCCCCGGTCTAACCTTAGTGTACACAGCTCGCTATATCATCAAATAACTCTGAAACTATTATCTAGAATTCAAATTAAAATCGTTAAAAAATTTGTCTCTTAATGTAATCCTTTGCAATACAATAAAGTATAAACATCCTGTGATGATTGGATATAAATTGGATAGCTTTTAAACATTTATAAATGTGCGTTTCTGGTTTAAATATACGCTTATTTTATTGAAATAATTTCATCTCCGACGGAGGATCAAATAAACCCTAAATGATTGTAACGCATTAAGCTCCTGCAAAGAAACAGTTGAACTTATGTGAAAGTAATTAATGTATTTCACGCACTTTTTACCCACTCTATAACAGCTTTTATCTACGTAATGTGAATCGCATTAAAACCTACCGGTTCAATTAAGTTTTGTGTTTGGATGCGGTTATTTCTCGCCCTCCCATCCCACAATGTTAAGCAAAATCGCTGGACATTTTCATAACCTCAGTCTCTTATCTATCACATTAAGAAGATAAATGAATATATGTACCGCCCCAAGATCTAGAGTCATTTATCACGAAGGCATAAACTCCGAGAAGGGAGGAATTTTCAGAATGTATTTAATTTAAGTTGTGAGAATTTCTCTAGCATTGCCAGCGAAATAGTAATTGAAATTAGAAGTTCGTGGTTTTAAAAAATCATATTTTTTTATCAGTTTTAAATGTTGGTGAATTTTTTTAAAATACAAGTGTTACCCGCACGGCTTTGCCCGCAGTAGAAAATTAAAGGGTCATATAGTTTGCCTGTATATTTCTAAGTAATAGATGATGAATTTCTCGCCAATTTGCTATGTAAATTTGATCGCCCATGTTATGGTGATTTGCTGGTCCACGTTATAATAATTTGCTCGGTAAAATGTTCTTAAAATTGGAATAGAAAATAACAATCGGATTTGGGAAAAATCGCTTCGAGGTGCACTCCCCTAAGCTACAAACTAATTTTGTGCCGAATTTCATGAAAATCGGCCGAACGGCCTAGGCGCTATGCGCGTTAGAGACATCCAGACATCCAGCTTTTTTATTAGGGAGGATGATACAGCTTTAATTTAATAGGTATAACATATTTTTCACATTCCGTTAAATGGCGGTAATTAAGATTTTTTAACAAAAAATACAACATATTATTTTTTAAAGTCGACGAAACATAAATTAATTTTCCTTTTTTTTATAGCTATAATATACCAATACATTTAGTATCTGGGGCGGTACATATAAATGAAAATATGTTTCGCTCCGATATGTACGGTCATTTATCGTGAATGGCTAAGCTCTGAGAAAGAAAGAATTTTTAGAACGTTTTTTATTTAAGTTGTGAGACTTCATCCTGTAGTTGTAGCAAATTAGCAATTGAAAAGCAGCTCATGAATTTTTAGAATTATATATTTTGGAAGAAATAACAAACTATAAAAACATATTATAACATCAAGATTTACTCTTATTAGGTTTTCAAACTACTTAGTCACATTTTCTGTAAAAAGCGTAGTAAATGAGTGTACACATTGTGACGTAGCATTTAATATTAGACCTATGGTGATGATATTTATGGTATTATTCTTTATCTGCCAGCTCTAAATTAGAAGTAAAGCTATACAAATTTGATGTATGGGATGCAACAGAGATGGCAAGTATATTGCACTAGTAAATAAATAATTATTGTGTTTTATTTTTGCTGGTTCACGATTGGTGTTTCGTAGCATTTTTAAAAGTCATTTTTAAAGATTATCAGATGTGTATGCATGAGGCTGCAGCATATATTTTGTCTTGCAGTTGATGACACACCAGCAGGAAATTTAAAAAATCTTGCAAGCTAGTAGCATGAGCCAAAATTATCAGAAAATGTATTTCATTAAGATTTTTTATGAAATTTCCCTTTTTAACGTTTTATATAAAGGTAATACTACATACTATATTATAAACGCATGTTTTTTAATTTTTTTTTTAACAATTAAAAACTTTATGCGGCACCAGATTGCACCGTGGCACTCCGAAAACTTGACTAAATGTGGATAGAAAAGTAAGCAGATTTTTGGAAATCTCGGGTAATCGGGAGTTAGTGCGCTACAGATTTTTCTCTCGAACATTCTTCGCTTTCCCAGATTGTGGTTAAGTTTTCTGAAACCGGTTGAGTTATCGAATGCCGAATTTTTGAGACCCTACTGTACTATCTTGTTAGCTATTAGCGATGTTAGCTTGATTTCTATTTATTCTCAGACAAAATTGATTTTATTTAGTTTTTTTGTGTATTTTTTTTATTTACTTGTTTTTGAGTTGTAGATATAGGCGCAGTTGACTCCATTAGGTACTGATGTTGTTTTATTTTTTGTTTCTATTCAGCTTTCAGGTTTTGCTTTATGGCATCAAATAGAACGAAATTAAACGACAATGTTGATTACTTTGAGATGTATATTTTTTAATTTAATTTTATAGCCGACTACATAGATTGCATTGATCGAAGATTGTTGAGTAATTTGAATAATAAAACAGCCGTTTTCGGTTTCTGTACACAGAAAAGACACTTTTATTAATTTTCTTTACTAGACGTAGTAGTCAAATGTTTTGAGCTGAAGTCAATCCTGCTATTAAATAAGTTATTTTATTGCCCGATCATTTAAATAAAGATGTACTTGGATCTGTTCAGCACTGAAGTGAAGAAAGAAAAAAAAGTTTGTTATTAATGCAATTTGTTTCTGTGCAACAATTTTTACAGTTAGTTATAAAGCAAACCAAATTTCAACAATTTTGAAAAACAACACGTATAACTGTGCGGTTAATAAAATTTAAATAGTTTTATTTTCAACATTGAACTAAAGTGAGACTGGAGGTCTATCTAATCACAGTAGGTAGTTAGTGACTTCATAAAATTCAAAACAAAGAAAGTATATTTCTTTTAAATCATAAATTACAATAAATCAATTCATACCTTGCAACACTTCAAATAATTCATCAGAAAATCGTGCTTCAAATATCTTCTCCTCGTACTTATGTATCCATTAAAACTATTAAGTACTTGGATTTCTTTAAAATCTTTAGAATTTTAATGATTCTTCTCGAAGAGATAGAAAACCTAAAATTTCACCCTCCTCGACACTGCATTCCATTTTTCGCTCTTTAGTAGTCACCGAAATTACATTCGGAAAACCTTTCGCGTTACCTTACTCAAAGCAAACCATTTCAAAGTCATTTAACCTCAGTGTTCGAATGGCCTAAACTCATTTTCCTCTCTCTCTTGGAATTCGAAGAATTTTAAAATAACGTAATCGAAAATCGATACCTTCGCGGCTTGAATGAACGATCAGTGCGGGTAAGTTAATCGGTAACTTTCTTATTACGAATAAGTTCTTTTCCATAAGGATGATATAATTATTGGGAAATTCGGGAAGATCTTTTGTGTTCTAGAATGTGCATACATGTACTCTTCATCACATTCTTTCATCCTCCCTGCGAACTTCATTGGGTAAGCTAACAATGCGTTTCGAAAATGATATCGGAAAGCGTTAGAAAATAACGTGTTCTGAGGATTTTCGAACGAATCCTCCGTTTCTGTTTGGTTATAATTCAAGTTCTCTAAGCAAGTAAATTTTGATTATACTTTAACCGAATTCGCTCGTGAAACTTGTAGAATGCTTTATGTGGAAGTCTCTTCGCCAATGCATTTAGTGTACCTGAGATTAAATATTCTACTCGCACAATAATTAGTTAAGCATACGGTTGCAACACAGTGGTGGAAATATTTTCAGATACTCCGAATGAAGTGGATTCAAATTTACTCTGAGTTTTTTTCTCTCGATGTGATGCCTTGAAAAATATTTTTGATAACGGTTAATTTTATTTCCTTTATGTTAGAATTTGCATTGAATTTAGGCTGTTCTTGAAACTACTGCAGTTTTTAATGTTTTAAATTTATGACTCGTAATAAGGATTTTATTTTGTTGCTCTTAAAATGTCTTTTTCTTTTAGAACTGTAACCCACGTAATTCCATTTACTTCTTTAGACTCATAATTTTCGCCAAGTCTTTTAGTTCCCTGATATTAGAGCTGTGCCAACCAGTGTTTGAAAAAAAAAAAGCAGTTTTTGTCGTATTCTGCACCTAAAAATTTCTATCAAGCTGTCATTTTTGACGCAAAACGTTTTGTAAGAGTAACTAGTTAAAGGCCGTAACTTTACAGT
Organism: Uloborus diversus; assembly: GCF_026930045.1. Taxonomy (NCBI): domain Eukaryota; kingdom Metazoa; phylum Arthropoda; class Arachnida; order Araneae; family Uloboridae; genus Uloborus; species Uloborus diversus. Next base: position 141,547,380 of record NC_072735.1, on the reverse strand, counting down.
CTCTTTTTTTATTTTTGTATCAAATTTCATATATTGGAATCCCAGTGGCACAGTGGTAACGTTTCACGCATCCACTTCGCAGATCCGGATTTTGGGGGGGGGGGCACGGTAGACTTAGTCTTTCCTCCCCTTTCAGTGGGTCCATAAAATAAAATCTAAGCGTGCTTGGGAACTGAGCTCTAGAGTTCCGTGTTTGGCAGACCACCTACTAGGAAAATTCGCCTTGCCGCACCCCAGAGCCCTCGCACTCGTAAACTGAAATGAGTACAGCAGGCCTTGGTCCTCATTGACTGTTCGAAAATCAGTTTTTTGTCTATATTACTTTAATATATTTATTAACTTCGTTGCAATGACTCAAATCAGCTTTTACCGCTTTATGTCTTTTTTTTTTTTTTTTTTGCCGAATTTTAAGCAACAGCAGACTTCCTAGTTGACTACAACAGATTATTTTTTTCCCCAATCATACCTAAGTAGAACGTTTTAGCAGCTAAACCAAAAAAAAAAAAAAAATGAGGACATAACGTTTAACTATTAAATTGTACTTACCAAATATAATTATATTAATCAATCACTAGGACCAATAGAATGAAAGTGACAGGTTTATCTCGAAAATATTTAGTAGTTACCAGAAGTTCATCAGCAGTTTATAGGCAGAACGAAGTGTATTAAAATGTTTGTTTCGGATTTATCGCAAAATTAGATCACAACTTATAATTCTTCATTTAATTGTAATAAGGATAAGGAAAAGCACTTAATCTAAATTTGGTTGTGTCGCTGGAATCCCGTGGACATTGAACATTACTAGTCTCCTGCTAAAGCCCTCACCCCCATCAAAATCCTAACAGTCTAACTTCTATAGATATTGAAGCAGTATCAAGAGATAATATTTCAGGAAGATGATAAAGTGTTTACAGCTAAACAATAACTATACATTTCTATAAAACCTCTCATTAAAGCTCTTATTTAAACTCAAATTTAAAACTATCATGAAATTCTTAAATGTGCTCTTTTAATTGCATTGGGTATGACAGAAACATGTACGTAGTTGAGGCAATGAGAAGCAAAGGGATGTAAGTGCCAAAATTGAAAATTTGGAGATATCTAGTAAAAATGGTAGGTGACCCTTCTCTTTAGTCTCGGTGCAAGATATTGTACTAGTAGGTGCAGCATAATTTAAATACAATTTTTAATGAAAGCCTACCGAGGCCCTTATCTAAAACGCATTTTACTCAACACTTGAAAATGTCAACTTACATCCTTTTGCTTCTCATTGCCTCAATTGTGTTCATATTTGAATTTCAGGGACGGAAAAAAGAAGTAGTTAATTTAAAAGTAAAAGAAAGATAATTATAGTTATTGCTTGATTGTTAATATAAATTACTGCATTATCTAGATGCTATCAGTGTTTATCGAAACGGCAACTTATCAACTGATTTGAGAAACTAGCTTGGTGATTAAATTAATCATTTTTTGTATAAATTATTTTATTGCGCGCAAAAATAGCAATATTTAAACATCAACGTAACATTTTAAAATATATTATTGTCCGGCACGCAATATCCAAGAGAAAATATACTTGTAATCAAGGAAATATCTTAATTGAAGCTGCTTTCAGCTATGTGAAGCATTTCATTTGCAATGATTTCTTGAAGTGCATTTTGAATGAATATAGTATCTAATTCGACATAAAATGTTTATGTACACTGTCATACAAGTGTTACTGGATTTAATACAATGTAACTTAAGCCTGATTCAGGTTTTAAAGAAGAATATAGTAGTAAATTTTTGTGCTTGAAAATTAAATGAATGAATTACCAACGTTTTAATTCACAAAAAATGCAAATTCCTGCAGACACATGTTTTGGAGCTACAAGGAAGCCCCTTTTCAATTCAAAGAAGGGTGATTTTTTGGATGAAAAATTACCTTTCCTAGGATTACTTTTTATCCAAAAGCTCACACTTCTTCAAAGGTGTTCCTTGTAGCCCCAAAACACGTGTCTGCAGTAATTTGCAGCTTTTGCACATTAAAACGTTGGAATTCATTTATTTATATAGTTGTATTTATTTATTTTATTTAGATTACTTTTTAAGCAAAAAGAAGAGTCAAATTAACAGCACTGTCTTTTTGAAGCGTAGGTAAAATAAATAAATAATAATAATAATAAAAATAAACAGTTTCTTAACTACACTTAAAGAAAAACCTTTGAAGTAAAACTAAATAAGTGATTAAAGTAACTTATTATAAATTGATTATGAACAATAATAATAATTTTAAATTGCGAACACTTCCTTCGAACAACTTAAAATAATTTAATGACACTTGATTATATGTCTCCTCTCTAGAACATAATTATTGCCATTTGAATTCAAAAACAGGCATAGATTTATTTCACTGCTTTTGAAATTCGCAAAAATGTTATAAAAAACGAGCAAAAGCGGAAGTAAAATATCTTTTCCCATAAAAATTCAAATTTTATTTGCAGAAGTTAAACTTGTAATTCATAGATATTTCTCTCCGCGGAATTCCTTTTATTGCTCTGGTTTAAATTTTACGTAACTGCAACCATGACTTAGCTTTTCACAAATTCTGCCTGGACCTAAATTATTCATTTGCATGTTTTACAGAGGTTCTGAATTGATGGCTAGTCAGTGATTAGGGGAAGAATATTTATTTCATTGTAGCGCTTCCTGGGAGATATATTTCAATCAAAGTGGATATTTTTAGCTTTTGATGATACAAATTCGAATAAAATTATGTAATGCTTCGCTAAATCTTTGTTTCTACGTTTTATAGAAGGAAATCTTGTATTGAGTATTTATAAGCGAAATAACCTATTCGTTGACCTGCTATTTAAGTTCGCTTAAAAGCATTATTCAGTTCATTTAAAAAATCACAATATAAGGTTTTTTTAAATAACATCGATAAAAAATACTCAGAGAGAAATACAATTTCTATTCGTAATATATAACACTAAAATTAAAGTAACTATGTAAAATTATTTTGTTTGTTTAGAGGGATGAGTAAATTTAAACATGCCATTGAAGAAATGGACATCCTAAATAAATAAAAAATGCATATGAGGCAGTGACAAAGGGATGTAAGTGGCAAAATAAAAAAAAGGGAGATAAACAGTAAAAATTATAGGTAAAACTTTCCTCTGTCTTAAGGCAAGAAAAGTATTAGTAGCTCTGGTAAGTGATGTTATACAGCATGATTTGGAAAAACTTTTCAATAAGCTTGCCTAGGAACTGATCTTAAAACGCGTTTTATTCAAAACTTGAAATTTGCCATCTACATCCTTTTGCTTCTCACTTCCTGATACTAAGAAATATCCCTAAATGTTGTGCAAGCTGAAATAATTTGTATAGACTCTTCTATCCGTAAAAATGTGTTAATTGTTTTGAAAAGTAATATTAATCCCTTGAAATACAAGAATATGTTATGTCCTTGGAATGTGTGACGCCTCAAAGACATCCGTGCACAATGTAACTTGAAATTAATGACGGGTTGGAGATATCAAACTCTACTACGGAACGTGAAAATAACGACAACTTCTGGATGTCATTGTATGTCAGGAGGTTAAAATTATTAATGTGTGTCAAAGGATAAGACATAACTGTATGTCAATAGGTTAAAGATATATTTGCTTATCAACGGCAAGCATTTAAATTATATTTAAATGTCAAATATGATGTAGTTGTATATCAAAGGCTTAAAATAGCATTTAAATGTCGAATGTGGCTACATTTTTTAATTATTTATCAAAGACTTAAAATTATATTGGAATATCAAATGTGGTTACACATAAAATTGTGCATCAAAGTTTTAAAATTATATTTGAGTGCAAATGCGGTTGAATATATAATTGTATATCGAAGACTTTAAATTATTATTGAATGTAGAATGGTTAAATTAAAATTGTAAGTTAATGAGGTAAATTTATAACTATATGTTAAGGAGTTAATGTTATTGAAAAAATATCGTAACTGTAATTGATATACTCAGTACGTCAAAGGCTTAAAAATACCATTTTAAAGCAAAGGTGAACGCCAGGAAGTTTTCTGACGGTAAGTGATATACTTTTGGTACATGCAAAAATTAAGGAGTATTCAATCTCCCTCAAAGCAAAAGTATGCAAAATACGGGTCATGAAATATGTTCAATTTTTATTGTATTTAAAATGGTGAATGTTTCCGAAATGTAGTGTAATTTAGAGTCACAAAATATACTACTAATTATGTGTAATGAAACAACGATAAAGAATTTAGTGAAAGTTCGACAACTGGAAAGAAACCGTGGTCCTTGCAAAAAATAGTGATGTATGTAAAATCTCAAATTGCACGTACGTGAACCTAACACTGCTTGTCACATTTCTTGAATCTTGTGATGTTTAGTTACTGGTTTTTGTTTGTCTCTTGCTTCATCTTCATTTGATATTCTAAATTGTTTAAGTAGCTACCGCACGAAAAGATTAAAATAAAGTCTTCTAAAAAGATTACTTCAGAATAGAGAAAGCAAAAAGAAGGTTTCTTTAGAAAAGTTTTTTAAAAATCTTGCCTTTGATAATGTCGTCAGTGATTGATAATTCAGGACTTGTTTCGCTTTTATTTACTCATAAGGGAGCTTAGCGAATTTTTAAACATGCGTTAAAAATTCATGTTTCATTTTAAAATGAAGTTTGAAATTTTTATGCTTTAGGATGGTAAATAATATTAAAACATTGAGATTATTTTATAAAAGTCACTTTAAAAATTAATAATATGCAAAAAAAAATCACTTTTCCAAAATAAGAAGTGTATTTCAAAAAATTAATAATTATTTACAACTGGAAAAAAAAATTCCTGGAAGGGAAGAAATATCTCCAAGGAGAAATATTCGATTCCGTAAGAAATCAAATAAAACAACTCTTATAAAAATGAGTTTGCTTTAGGAAAAAAAACACCTTTGTGTTAGTTAAAAAAAGAGTAAAGAGAAATTTCCTCAAAAGTGTAAAAAAAAATATAAATAAAGCAGAGAACCTTGCTTTTAATAAGATCCTAATTTGAGGGTTGGTCGTGTTTTTTCTCTTTGTTTATTAAAAAAGAGTATAACATTTGAAACCTACATTTAAAAAAAAACTTAAAATTGAAGCATATAAAATGCATATATATATATATATATATATATATATATATATATATATATATATATATATATATATATATATATATATATATGATAATACTGCAGCAAAAACATAGTTTTGAAAATAAATGTTTATCAAATAAACCACTTCCAGGATCAAAAATTTAATTTCATCTAGAAGAAGATTTCTGTTTCAACTTGAAAGTTTTCGTTTAAATATTGAGTTTAGTTTAAAATTGATAAAAAATGTACCTTCTTATCTGTTGATAAATTAAGAGCGATGGCGCACCACATCAAACGCAACAGAATATCCCACCTAGAAGAGCCCCCCCCCCCCCACTCCAACCAAAGCAGAAAATCCCGCTTAAAACATTCTCCAAAAAACAATTCAATAGAGCAGTCTATACCCCTTTCCCCTTCGCGAAAACGCCTTTTGATCAAATTATATGTGAATACAGTTAAAAAAACACGTTCTACTTATTTTTAACGGAAGTTTGTATTTGTAGTTCTGGATTCCTCAAATAGATGGCATTACTTGCGTAACAGCTGTTTTAAAAACAAAATACCTACTGTATTTTTCTAATGTGTGTTTTTTTTTAAATCTTTAATTCAAGGAAAATATTTTGAAACGAACGGAGATGTAACAATCCTTTTTTTTTTTTTGTACACTTTGTTTACCAAGTATAGCTCTAAAATAATTGAAGTAAACGAAAAATTATAATAGTATTTTGTATTCTTTTCAAATGTTTTTTCTTTTTAAAAAATTAAAAATGCATTTTATACATCATAACAAGTAGCAGAACCTGAGATTTCTTTTTAAAATATTGCTTTTAAAATTAGCAAGAGACATTTTTTTATTTTAGGTTTACTTTAGTTAATTTATTTTGAGGTCAATCTGTTCTGAGTTGATGTTGTATAAATAAAGTACAAAATGCTAATTTAAATATTCAACTCGAAACATTATTTCTCATTTTTCGATAATAAACACTAAACGCGTATAAGTCGAAAAAAAAGAAAGAAAGAAAAACAACATCAATGTGCGTTTCTTGTTTAAAACTAAATATTTTGATCTACAAATAATATTCTTGTGAATACACATTCTTGTTACGATGTCGAACTTTACGTACATTATTAGAAAGATAGGGACATAAAAGGACCTACATTACTACTGTATGCACTTTCTAAATTATGATACATTAAAAAAAATACATTTGGACTTTATGTATATTTTAAATGCGTTGTACATTGAGGGGTATACTAAAATTTTTAATAAGAAGTTAGTGTTAACTTTGGCTTCTCAGTCACGATTGTATTGACTATACTGCCGTCTTAAGCACGAAAATCGTATCTGCAGCTGAATTCAAAATGATAAATTACCTTTTAAAGTTTTATATTCCTATGAACTTGATGCAGAAGCCCTGTTTTAGAACTTTTTAAAAGTATTCCTCTTTCGCAAATGACCGTAAAACATTGTGCTTAGGTAAATTATGTTGCAAAAAGCCATGTGGTGACCGTAACTCCATTTTGATAAAAAATGCAGATACGAGTTTGGTGCTTAGCACGGCAGCATATTGAGTATGCAATAAACATCGATTGTATGTTGATGCTGCATTTAAAGTCGTATTTCAAACTGTTAAATACGGAGCAAAACTCTAAGAAGTTGTAAAGAAAAAAACTACTAAGATTTGTAAAAAAAAAGTTTTTATTTTAAAACGATCTGCAATGTTTATAAGGATTTTTAAGACTGACAAATACACATGCAAACACATTTCGTTACTTCATCTTGCTTTAAACAAAAATAAATATTTTGTTGAATTTATTTTGTATGTCTTTTTTTCTTTATTTATTTTTGGATTTAAGGGCAATTTTAGAGATATATTAAGTTGATTGTCGTAATTTGAAAATGACGAACAATAAAAATAAAATAACTATTTAAAGATAATATATAAAAAATCAAATAACAAGCAGCCCAAAAGCCAAAAATACTATAAATCATTATTTGATTTTTTCAATTTCTCTAATGCTTTTACGTTTTGAATTTTAACGAAATTAGGCTAAAATGTATAACTCTCAGAATGGCTTCTTTTTTTTTTTCTTTCAACAATGAGCAACGAGTTCCCTTTTACCCGTTGCACTTACTCGTTCAATAACGAGAAAGCAATACACATACGGTATCGATTGATATCTTTATTCGAGATGGAGATTTAAATATTGAAGATCTCTGCATACTTCTCACCTGGGATGACGTCCGGACATTTATCTTCGGATTCTATGACAGTTGCCATTATTTCCCGTCGGTCGTCTGTGTCTTGTCGCAGAGGTGTCGTTGATCTGGAGAGAGGAAAGAAAGAAACAAGTCTAAAATAAAATGGATATATTTTATCATTTCATATGTAATGGAGCTTCATTCAAAATGGGAATATTCAAGCCTAAAACATTTTTGCATCGATCACAATAAAAAAAAAAAAAAAATAGAGACATATGGATGCCTTACTTGCCAAATCGATTAACTCCATAAAACAAAAAGTAGAGAAAAGTTATGAAGACGATGGTGTTATCCATAGGAGTAAATAGGACGTCGTGTTACATTTTCTGCCATCACATGACCACAAATGTACTGAACCCAAATTTTAATGTATATTCACATGCTAAGCATTGATTAAGCACTATTAAAGCAGAAATAAGGTTTTTCTGTAAAAAGTGGAGTTAATTGATTTGGAAATTGAGGCATCCATATAATAGGCCAAACTTCGTAAAGACACTGTTTTAAGTAAGTGTAAAATGTATTAAACGTGCACCGCGTAAATGACGAAGATTTTTTAGAAAAACCAGTGCTTTTGTTGACGGTTCTACACAAAACATATACAGGGTGTCCCAAAACGACCGCATAAACTGTGCACAGCTAGACTCCTTATTGGGAGTACTATTGCCCACAGAAGAGTTCCTGTACGATCCATAGTTTACGAGAAAAATACAAAAAACAAAGTATGACGTCACTGCCAGTGCGGGAAAAAACACTTTATTGAACATATTATCAGCAGTATACGTACATTACGTATAACAACAAATACGTGTAATGACGTTTTAAACATTATCGTCTGGAAAGATGTGCTAATGCTGTTGTTGATATGTCCAATAAAGTGTTTTTTCCTTGAACCGGCAGTGACATGCAAGTCATGCTTTGTTTTTCGTATTTTTCTCGTAAACTGTGGATCGCATAGGAACGCTTTCACGCTTTTTTGGGCAGTTTTTATGTACCACCAACGAAGAATCTAGCTGTACACAGAATAAGCGGTCGTTTTGGAATACCCTGTATAAGGATAAATAAAAATAAATAAAAAAAATCAGGCACAAAAACAAAAAATAAATAAATTTAAGGAAAAAAATCGCGAGGAAAATTTTAAGCAAATAAGTGTAAACCGAAAATAAAAATGTTGGTTTTCATTTCTTCACTGCAGATCGAGAAACAAGCTTGTTTCTTGTTCTGCATTAAAAAAAAAAAAAATTTAAAAACGAAGAAAAACAACTGAAACATTTCGGAGCAACAGAAATGTTTCGATACTTTCTCTCCTGGAAAGCGAATAATTTATTTTTTATCATTTTCGTTGGATATATTTACAAAATTAATCTTAGGAAAAGTCGAATTTTGAAACCACTTCTCAAAAATTTGAAATTTATTAAAAATCGTTGTTTTTGAATATTGTTTCCATTCGTTTATAATAGAATTTTCTATAACGAGTTAAAAATATATTTCTCTGAAGCAATTGCTTTAGGGTGTTTGGAGTAAAATGTGCCAAACAACATTAATTAACATTAAAATAATAATAATAATAATAATAATAACGTTATCTAAATTTAGCTGTGAGGTACACAACATCGGAAAGAACCCACACCTAAATATCAAATTTTATGTTTCTGGTTCACAACTTGTAAAGCCTAAAAAACACAAGTTAGAACTTAAATTTAGAAGAAAAGAAAACATTAGTCAAACTTCTTTGGTGTTGGTTTTTCTCTTTGTTTTGGGTTATTTCCAATTTACTACGTATGAACGTAAAGTCTGAACTAATTTAACGCCACTGTATGAAAAATTTCCTCATTACAGAGTTAGAGAAATGTTCTATCACAAGCTTTCGTGAAATCTAGAAAGCATTTCTAAAGGTAACACTGGCATTCTTTGTGCAATTCCATAGCTCACAGAAGTCAAATTCATTTAAATTAAACAACGCGGCGCATTAAACAGTAGATCCGACTAAGCTTAATTAGAAAAGCTGTTAAATCTTCTCCCGCATTTAAGTTCCATTAATAAACAGGAATTTCACCCACACTAAATTTAGGTACTGAACATAAATGGTTTAAACTAATAGAAATTGCGTCTAAAATCAAACATGTTTTGTGAATTTTCACGAAAAACAAGTGTTTAAAATATAAAGTCTAAGTTTACTTTGTTAAAAGTTTTGATAATTTTTTTTATAAATTCTTCTTTGATAAATATATTGCAATATTTAGCATTTTAAAAAATGTATATGCTTACATAGCTTAAAGATAAACAAAGCTTAAATACAGTTTGGTATCTATAACAGATATCTTTTGTAAATATTTATACTTGTCTGACAAAATATGCGTTCAGACAATGTGTCTTCGAACATTTCTTAGCATAAGATGTATGATAAACTGTGGTATACTCTATATTTTTAACGTAAATTGTTCTTCAATATGTCTAAAGCTGTTTGTCCAAGATGATACATTTAGATTAACAGCAGAATGTAAACATCTACTCATGTTTAATTGACTGACGGGGGGGGGGGGGATGCAACAGAACAACTAAACAGAAACAGTAAGCTAAAAATATTTTTCTTTGCAGCTGAAATACAGCATCAATATTGTAAATGAAAATATAAAGTTAAATAATAATATAAGTTTCATGTTTAATTGAATTTAATAAGGTTTTAGGTCTAAAAAGTAAAGAAGTTTTGCACATTTTGAAGAGGAAAGGAGAATTCTGTCCATCACTTATCCTTTCCTCATTGTGAATGCTACTGTATATGATCGTGGGCGTTGTCGGTGTCTGTTATTGGGGGGTCGAACCTTTCTTCTTAACTGAACAAATAAAAATAGAATTAACTAACTCATAGGATCCAGAAGCAGGCAAACGTTAAATGAGATGTAGTTGCATAAGCGAAGAAAAGTTTAAAAAGTCTAAATACTTTAAATGGCTCAGAAAATTAAGTTAACCTGAGAACGATGTCTTAAACATGTCTGTTACTGGTGCCGTCACCCTAGTACATCCTACTTTATATCCCAAATAATTAGCTATATGAGCTATGCGACATTTTTGCGTGTATGCTTGTTTTAAACTTAAGCTTTTAATATGGATACATGGGTTTATAAGAAGCCATTATAAAGGGTGTTCCGTTTTAACCTGCAAGAACTCTATTTTCGCAAACCTAGTCCTATATGCATACATCCAAATGCGAAAATGTTCAAAATCAGATGCAGAGTTAAGATATTGAAACTATGAAGCAAAAATAAATTAAGTCAAAAACTACAAAGTGTTACTTTTTATACGGACCATAGGTCCCCTAACTTATACCTAGAAAAATTATCTCCATTGAGAATTTTAACTAATGTATAAATCTAGACATTTGTGCTACTAAAATTTAAGAAGAGATTCGAGTTCAAAGTTTTAAGGGACTATACAGAAGATTAGATTGGAACTTAGTGCCCTGACAGGTTGTCGAAGTTAAAATAATAAAAAAAAGCATTTATAGTTTTCGTTGCTATTCAAAAATGTATTAAAATGTATGCAAAAATGCCTTAATACGCAAGAAAAAAAAAAAAAAAACCTCGAACTGTTTGAGAAACCACAATTTATACACACATAGAAATTTAAACCCTTGTTAACTGCTATATCCCCCCCCCCCAAAGAAAAGGTGTTATTGACGGCGAGTGTAAAGTGGTGAAAGTCACAAAAAGCTACGTTTTATATCTCGGTGAATATTGGTCGTACTAATGTCCAACTTTTTGTGTTGGAATTAATTTTCATTGACGATTGTTTCCCTAAATAAAATTTAAGAGACCAAGGGCCCGTTTAAAAAGTTATTTTTTGACTTATTTTTATTTTCGCTTCAAACTTTCAATATCAAAATTCTGAATCTGATTTTGAACATTTTTGCATTTGGAAGTACTATGCATCTAGGACTAACGGTTGTCGTTAGGGGCTTTGCTGGTTAAACCGGAACACCCTGTATATAACAATATAGAGTATTAAATTTCCAAAAAATAAAAAAGTACTTAAAGATAAACCACGTATTGCGGGCGTAACATTATGCAGTTACACACGCAGAACACTGAAAAACTCATTAAATTTTAAGAAAAAAAAACCTTAGTAAGTTGATACTTAAGATGATACGTAATGTTTCTTAATATTTAAATATTTTTAGATATATTCATAGGCAAGCCGATTTCTTTCGGTACCGATTTCTCTTCTGTTTGGGAACCGATTTCCTTCATTCTTCTTTGTTTAGTAGCTATTGCCGAGTTTTAGTGTCATCAATAAACATTTTGTAAATCGAACGCTAATTAACGGAGGTATTATTTAAAAACGCATTTTCGCATTTCTAAATGGCTCTTTCTGCGCGATGGGATGGTCCAATTTTTTAGAATTTGATATGGTTGGAAAGATCTTTAAAAAATAATCGAAACAAAGATATTGTCAGGGGGCCCAATATCCAATAACCTAAATCCACTAAAAAAGAAGTTATAGGCGTGTTTTAGTTAGCGAAACTCAGAAATTTAAAATTTGACTTTTTTTCATTGTTGAAACTCTTTGTCGGAAGGTGAAACATTAAGTTTTAATTGATTTTTTAAACCGTTCTTTCTACACGAAAAATTCCTTTTAGTGCTTCGAACTTGAGTTGGTTGGAAAGCTCGTGAAAAATACTTTTGAAGCCGTTTGACTCCGTTTTACGGCTCAAAAAGGCCAAATCGCTATATTGACTACAAAAAGCACTAGAAGCAATTATAAGTTGGGAAAATTCATTTTTCTTTGCTTTTTCACGCCACAAAGTTAGTGTAAAGAAATTACGTGTTGTTTTTGTTGCGTGTTCTCATTCCTAGATTGAGCGTAAAGAAATGAAATTCTTGCATTTGAATTTATTATTGAGTCTTTTTTGGTAACTACAGGGATTTAAAATATATTCATTTTGATTATGTTTTCTTGATTTTAATATTTAATTTAAATGATTTGCCGGAGTAAGGGATGGCTTTCAGTTCCGATAAAATCACCTTCTTGAAAAAAAAAAAAAAAAAACAGCTCACAATAATATCTGCAATTGCTATCACCACAAACAGATCTCAAGGCGAAATTTTTGATAAAATTGGCGTATTATTACGACGTCCAGTGCTTTTTCATAGACAATTATATGTTGCCGTGAGTCGAGTTCGTTCATTTGACTGTTGGAAATTTTATATTTAACGGCAAAGGTCATGCCTACTTTTACAAAGAACATTTTTGGTACAGAAGTTTTACGTATTAAAGAAGTTTTGCGGTATCATTTCATTCAGGAAGATTTCCATAATTGTAAAATTGGAAAACTTTATCAATCGGTGTCAAAATTTTGGCACCAATGCCAGCGTGAGAAATATTTTTCTTTTGCATTCGTAAAAAAAGAGTAGAAAAATGTCTATTTGCAAGGAGCTGACTACGAACGGAGCCCATCATTAAGGTGGGGTTCATTACATTGTAACCGTTTGTGACAAGGGGAAGGAAATAAATGACAAGAGCGACATACAATGGGGAAAATGTGACATCAAGCCTTTTTTTTATAAGAACGTTTTTGAAAAACTGTGTGACATGTGGCAAAGGGAAGAGTATGGTGAAGTGTAAAACTTTGTGACGAAGGGGAGATGGATCAAAATTTTGAAAATTGCATTGGTCAGTTATCCCTTAAACTGTAAACAAATCACAAACACGTTTTTTTTTTTTTTTTTTTTTTTTTTTTAATTGCATTATTATTGCAACGTCCAGTGTTTTTAAATGTACAATTTTTAATGTAGCAAGTAGAATTCGTTCAGTTGACTTTTTGAAATTTTATATTTCTAATGGCAGAGGTCAAGGCAACTTACTCAATAATATTAAACTTTTTAAAAGAAATATTGTTCGTGCAGAAGTTTTACGTATGATTTGAGCTTGGCAGCATCATGTCATACAGGAATATTTCGATGATTGGGAAATTGGGGCTCTTCATCTATTGGAGTCAAATGTTTGCACCAATTGCAGCGCAAGAAATATTTTTTCATTGCATCAACTACAAAGAGTAGGGAAATATATATTTGCATACGGTTACCACAAAATAGGTGAAATCCCACTTCAAGGTGGGGTTCACGAAATAGTAACAATTTGTAACAAGAGAGGGGAAAGAAATGACAAGAAGGACATACAATGGGGAGAATGTGACAACAAGCCTTTTTTTTAATATGAACGTTTATGAAACACAGCGTGACACGTGACAAAGGGAAGAGGGGGTATGGTGAAGTCGGAAACTTTGTGACAAAGGAGGGAGAGGGTCGAAAAGGTTGAAAAGTGTGACATCAGTTATGCACCGCCCTTAACCATAAAAAAATCACAAAGACGACCTTTTTTAAAAAAATTACACTATTATTGCGACGTCCAGTGTTTTCGAATATATAGTTATATATTGAGTAGAACGAGTAGATTTCATTCGTTTGATACTTGGAAATTTTTATTTCTAATGACGAAGAAGCAACTTACTCAATAATAGTTGACGTTTTAGTAGTAATATTGTTCACACAGAAGTTTTACGTAAAAACTGAGTTTTGATTGTTCATTTCATACGGGAAGATTTCGAAAATTGGATAATTGGCATTTTTTATCTATTAGCGTCAATTGTTCTGTTCCCAATGCCAGCGCGGAAAATGTTTGCGGTATGTTTTTCCTTTGCATACGTAAACAAAGAGTAGAGAAATATCTATTTGCATAGCGTTAGCACGAAGCAACATGGTGTCCAAAATAAAATTATTCAAGCCAAGAATTAGATGACCACAACAAATTCTTAATGGGGTTGTTTTCTTCAGTCAAATGTACTAATTTTATTACCTGCAATTGATAGAAAGAGCAAAAAAAAAATTATTTTCCCAACAATTATTTTTTATACCTTTTTAAATGTACGATTTTGGATATAAAGCGTGGTCTTTAAAAGTTATGTACTTTGGCGCGCTACTCCATCGCCGCACTAAATGTAGACGGTTTGCTGTCAACCGCGTTTCCAGGTTATGATAATTTGAGCTGCGTGCTAATGTCGCATCAGTGGATGGCATTTCATCGCTTTTGATTCCATGTGCAGAAGCGCAGAAGTGTAAAGCGTAGAAGCGAAGAAAATGAAGTTTAATCTGCTCACCGATTAAAGTAATTGTCAAAAAATATTACACTTTTTCAAAATATTTGAAAAATGATTTAAACCTATGTTTTTAAGCTTGCTCTTTCACAAAAGAATACTATTGAAATTTCGGAAACGACCCCATTACCGAAATATCCCTTTTCTTCCATTTATTTTGAGATTAACAGACAAAAAGCAAAATTGGAAAAAATTATTACTGTTCGGTATTGTGTGTACATATTAAACTTGTATGTTTCCAGATATGCAGTAAACATGAGTAAGAGTAGAAATGAAAATGTTGAAAATAGTTAAATTCATACAAGTTTTCTCAAATATTCATTTATGAATACGGTCGAATTTCGACCACTTTGCGAATACTAGTATAACAATAACTGCTAAAGTTTAAAATACCAAGTATATAGTGTAAATGACTACGTAAAAGAATCACACCCCGCGCAAATGATTTGAACAAATAACTATAAAGTCACGTAAAATGATTATTAGCAACTGGCAAATTTATACTGTTAGGTGATTTCGAGCATCAGTGACGGTTTATTCCATCGTATAAGAACATTCACATTAAATGACTAAAAGTTAACATTTTTTTTTTACTCGTTGTGAAAGGTTTCACTTTGCATTATGCTAGACGTTTCTCTTAGATAATTTTACTTAAGGAAATATTTCACGCATGAAAAGAAAATAAAAATAATTATTTCATAGTACCATTTTCATTTTTGCAAAGTGCTACCAAACCTGAGAAGGAATCTTCATTACCATCAAATTGCAACTTAAAGCAAGAAGTAGCGTGTTTATAATTAGACGGTTTTTGCTACAAGTTGCCGTGACCAAAGTAATCCAACTTCTTCCTTTAAAAATAAATGCCATCGCTAAAGACAAAATTTTATTTTCCTAAGAAGTAAACATACGAGCAAGCTGATTACTTTAATTAAAGCACCGAGAGACTTTTAATAGGAAATTCGAAGAGGGGAGTCAGTGTGGTTGGCAGTAAACATTTCGAACTTTTGGAAATAGAACTAAAAATGTCCTGTGGCATTTGCAGCAATAGAATAAACATGTAGATGAGAAGTAAGGTTAATTAAACCTTGTGGGAGAAAAACTACAAATGTGCCTGCGGTAAATGTGTTTTAAAATTCTCTTCTTTCCTGGCAAAGAACAAACGAATAAGTCAAACAAGCATTCTTTTTTAGAAAAAATAAAAGGTATAAACAAAAATGTATCAATTTATTGACATTAAAGTTATTTAAAGTTACGTACAAAATTGATGTACGAAATGCATCACAAATTGCTTACATTTTGGGGGAAAATCTTCTTCAGTCCAACACATTTCAACGCAGCAGAATTTCTGATAAGATATACAGTTGCTTCCAAAAGTGTTCGTACACTTTGAATTTTTTTAGTAAAATCATTATAACGCGAAACTGAATTCGAATATGTTTGCACATCATTCCCATGTCATTTTAAATACAACCTAGTAGTTTTTTTTCAAAATGTTGGCGGATCTTCTTTTTGAAATGGGTCAGAAACCGAAGAGGCAGAGAAATAACACGCCACAAAAGTCATCATATACTCAAATATTTTCGAATAAATTCATGATTAAAATTATCATCTGTCGTTTTTTTAAAATTATTTTTGCATTGTGTTGACTCTTAAAAGTCATTTGATTTTAATTTTTTGTTTATTTATTCCTTAATACTGTGCTTATTACTTTAAAATGGCTGGTATTCGTAAAAAACAACAAACACCATTCAAAATTTTAATTTTTTCCTCACAGTAGCGATAAAGTGCTTTGAAATGTCTCGAAATTAGTTAATTTATCCCATTCCATAGTAAAGTGCTTGATAAAATGCTTTAAAGAAAAGAATCGGACCGAAAAAAGGGTAAGAAAAGTTCAACCGGCAAAGTTGACAAAGCGTGATCGGAGATTCACAGTTAAAAAATTTATGAAAAATACACAATCGAGTGCTGAAAACGTTTTTGTAGAATTTAGTGAAACAATTTACGTTTAATTTTCACCAAAAATTGTTCGTTAAGTTCTCTGATTAGTTGGATTAAATGGAACCTCATCCTGCAGAAATTTTCTTGTTAGGGCAAAAAACAGAAAACTATTCATCGTTACGCTATTTTGTTTTTGGAAACAACTTTGTTTTTTATCAAGATAACCATAAGAAGCACAAGGTTTTCAACGTTTGTCTCAAGTGCCTCGAAAATTGTCCTAAAGTTTAGAAAATACTCCCTCAATCTCCGGATTTGAACTTAATGTAACTTATTTAAAGATATCTGGAGGCTAGATTACGAAAATACGGCTTTGAAACGAAAATAGAGCTAGAAACAATAAGACTCGAAGTGTGGTTGCACTTTCTCAGAAATTACGCAAAAAAAGAAAGAAAAAGGATGAAATTTATTCCCTGACGTTTAAAAGGTGTTGTTGATACCGCACGATATTCTACTAAATAATAACTTGGTAAAAAGTTAGATTATTCAAAAATATATAGACATTTTTTAATGTGTACGAAGACTTTTGTGAGATACAATTTCCGGCTCTTTTTGGGTTTTGATCTTTAAAAGATTAAGTTTTAATGTAAAAAAAAGAACATGCAGTTTTGTTAAAAATTGATCATAGATCTTATAATTAAATACCTATTCCGAAATATTTATTCTAACCAATGGATAGGGGCATATTTCATTGAATGTCGTAGGTGTACGAACACTTTTGGGAGCCACTGTATATTACAACTTCTGTTGCATAACAGGCTTCCACTTGCTATGGAGCAATGCGCTTTCTCAAAGTTATAATTTAAACTATTATTTTATTTTAGAGACATACCAAATCATTTCTTTAAGGATCATAAATTTTAACTTATTATTGATCAGAATCTAACTTATTTTTCTTTTTTCATCTTGTTATCTTTCCCTTGTTGTCTCCTTTTAACTGAACTAGACAAATAATTTTAAAAATTCCTGCTTTGAAATTTTAGTTTTCATTGTGTTATATACAGTGGCTCCCAAAAGTGTTCGTACACTTTGTAATTTTTTTAATAAAACCAAAATAACGCGAAACTGAATTCGAATATGAAGTCCAATATTTTTCACATCATTCCTATGTTATTCTAAATGCAACCCAGTAGTTTTTTCAAATTATTGACGGATCTTCTTTTTGAAATGAGTCAAAAAACGAAGAGACAGAGAAATAATACGCCACAAAAGTCATCGTACACTCAAATATTTTCGAATAAATTTATGATTAAAATTATCATATGCCCTTTATTAAATGTTTTTGCATTGTGCTGACCCTTAAAAGTCATTTGGCTTTAATTTTTTGTTTATTTATTCCTTAATATTGTGCTTATTACTTTAAAATGGCTGCTATTCGTGAAAAACAACAAACACCATTGGAAATTCGATTTTTTTCCCTGACGGTAGCAGTAAATTGGTTTAAAATGTCTCAAAATTAGATACTATTCCATAGTGAAGTGCTAGATAAAATGCTTTAAAGAAAAGACTCGGACCGAAAAAAAGGTAAGAAAAGGTCAACTGACAAAGTTAACAAAGCGTAATAGGAGGTTTAAAGTTAAAAAAATTATGAACAATACACATTTGAGTCCTGTAAATGTTTCTTCAGAGTTAAGTGAAAAATTTTACATTTAATTTCCACATTTTTGGTTAAATTGTAAAGTGGAAGAAAAAAAATTGGAATTTATTCTTAAGAACTTAGTTGGATCAGTTAATCACGACGGTGGAGGTCTTATAGTGTGAGGATGCATTATCAGCATCAGGACTTGCTAGTTTGGAATTTTTTGATGAAATAATGAATCATGCCGTTCCTTCAAATATTTTAAAATCCAATTTTGAACTATTAACCAAAAACTTCGTTATTGGAAACAATTTTGTTTTTTATCAAGATAACGATAAGAAGCACACGGGTTTCAACGTTTGCGTCTAGTGCGTTGAAAGTTGTCCTAAAGTTTAGAAAATACCCCTTCAATCTCCAGATTTGAACTTAATGCAACATATTTAGAGATATCTGGTGGCTAGATTATGAAAATACGACTTTGAAACGAAAATAGTGCTAGAAACAGTAATACTTGAAGTGTGGTTGAACACTTACTTAGAAATTACGCAAAAAAATGAAAGAAAAAAGAATCAAATTTATTCCCAGGCGTTTAAAATGTGTTGTTGATACTGCATGATATTTTACTAAATAATAACTTAATAAAAAGTTAGATTATTCGATAATATATAGATATTTTTTAAAGTGTACGAAGATTTTGTGACATAAAATTTCGGGCATTTTCTGTTTTTTTTATTTAAAAAAAAATATATTTTAATATTTTTTAAAAACTTTTCATGTAATTTTGTTAAAAAATGATCATAGATCTTGTAATTAAATACCTATTCCGAAATATTAATTCTAACCAATGGAAGGGGCCGATTTCGCTGAAAGTCGTAGGTGTACGAACTCTTTTGGGAGCCACTGTACATGGCGTAACAGTACAGCGTTTACAGACTTTCAGGGCAGATAGAGTACACAGGGATGATGGGAAATAACATAGCAATGCATGGTCGGAAAAGTTTTCTGGCACGGTTGTGACGACAGAAATCACCAAAAAGACAAGATATGAACAAGAGAAGAAAACATGTTTATTATCCTTAGTACAGCAAAAAACTAAGAAAAAAGAACATAAAGGATCCAACGATCGTTATCAAAATAGGTGTTCGAAATTACGACCCTGTGCCAAGATGCATGCCTCACATCTCCGGGGGATTGAAGATGGAACGTCAAAGTGAGAGCGGTAACAAAAACCGCGTGTGCGCATGAACCGTCATCTGATGCATCGGTTAACGTAACGACAACACGTGCACACCAGACAAAAACTTACCAGCATTTTTGCTGTCTTAAGAATAATAAACATGCTTTCTCCTCGTGCACACCAGACAAAAACTTACTAACATTTTTGCTGTATTAAGAATAATAAACATGTTTTCTCCTCTTATTTGTCCTGTCTTTCTTGTACTTTGTGTGGTTACTATCGCGTCAGGAAAGCGTTTCCGATCATGCATTGCTATGTGATTTCCCATCATATAGGTGTACTCTATCTGCCCTGAAAGTCTGCAAACGCTGTACTTTTACACCCTGTATAAAACGCTAAACAGAAAGGGTAAAAGTGCAAGCACTTCAAAACTTAGGTTTACTAAAATCATTTTCGTACCAAATTTTCATATTTTAATACATGACAGAAATAAAAATGTGTTTGACATAACTTTATCATAACTTACGTCATTTGGAAATACTTTAAACTATCTATTCAAATCTATTTTTGTGTGAGTTTTTTTTTCTTTTTCTTTTGTACAATATATGAAAATTTCAATCGGATTGGGACACAAATGACGAAGTTATTTATAAAACGAGTGCGAGGTAGGATCTTCCAGTGACGACGTAGGCACCCCGATGGAGGTGAATGTGATCTCCCAAAAATTTCCTCATTCGGTAAATTTCGTCTGACGGTTGGGCAAAATTATCATCATTAGGCAGATTTTGAAGTTATCTTCGGCAAAGATATCACTCGGCGAAATTTGGAGTTACATTCGGTAAATCATAATTATTCTGCGAAATTACGCATTTGCTTTGTAAAAATTTTGAGTTTATATTTGCAAAACTTTTAACATTTGGTGAAATGTGGAGTTTCATTAGGCAGAATTTGGAGTTATATTCGGCAAAATCAGGAGTTCCATCCGGCAAATTGAGACTTACCGCCCTCCCAAAAATGTAAGTTTGGGGCTCCCCTGAGTGACAAAAGTGATTTTGAACCAGTTTACCACAATAAAAGTTTGTTTATTGTCAGACTGTGAAGAATAATGATTATACGTTTTGCAAAGTTTTCAATGTGTAAAATAGGAACGCATGCGATTTTCTTTTAATGTGTGTTTTATTAACCAGTTTATAAAAGGTTTGGCGAGATTCCAAGTAAATGTGGTGCCTTGAATTCGTTTAAAGAAGCTATTCCTAATTACTTCTTAAGTTTCTGTTTTATTTTCAATGTGAGTTTTTCTTTATGCGGTCCCTATCCATCGCATTAAGAAATAAATAAAAACATTTTAAAATGGTGTTGCGAGAATTTTGGCTACTGTTGAAGTTTTGAACGCCTTTTTTAATGTGTTTTTTTTTTTTTTTTGATGCAGTCTCTATTCACCGTATTTTGAGTGTACTGTTCAAAATAGAAAATGCAAGTAAAGCAACATAAAATAAACTATCTATGTATACTCTTGCTGTAAATATGTCTTTGAGACCTTAATTTTTTTTAATGTAAAAACATTGCACATTAAATATAATAACTATTTTATGAGATATGGAACTTTGTCCTCTAGCCCCCTCACAATTTTCGTCTTAGCTACTCGGTATGAATGATTTTAAAACATTCATAACGGCGTCAGTTCTACCGAACCTTCAAGTTTCTATTTTTACAGTAAAATCTTATTGTAATTTTTCAATTTGCTAGAATTCGGCGATCCTTTCCATCAAACCTGATAGCATTTAAACTATTCATGCAAGGTTCTTGTATTTTTTTAAAAGGTGGTCTGATTTTTGTTCATTTGCTGTACTTAACTAAGTATATTTGAATCATTTTTGCTCTGAACTGAATTGCAAAGCTACAAGGCATTTTACATAGGGACATCTATGTGGAACATAATGCTCGTTTTGAAATTTATTTGTGGCGTGACATTTTAAAATTTAAAATACATTTTCTTGTTACGTATTCTTCTTCGAATAAATGAAAGGTATTGACTTTTGTTTTAATATAAGTGTAATGCACATAATGAGAGAATAGCTTACATTTATTTATTTTTCTTTTTTTAATATTGCTAATTTGTATGCTTGAACTGCAAATCAATTTTGAACAATTAGGGTGAAAAATAACAGATTAAAAAAAATACTAAGCACTTTTCATAATGCACTCAAAAAGACAAAATTAATTTTTTTTTTTTATGTCAGAAATTACAATATTTAAGTATTCCTGTAGTTTCCGAAAATTCCAAGAAAATGACACCACAAACGAAGAAAAGTGCGGCTCAAGTCATGAAGAGAATTTCTTATCATCATCTAGCTTTCAATCATAACTTTGAGTGTTGAAACATGCATATTTATCATATTGGGGAAAATTCGTTTAAAATGACCAGAACCGCGCTTTTCTTTGTTTGTGGTGTCATTTTCTTGGAATTTTTGAAAACTACAGGAATTCTTAAATATTGTAATTTCTGACCCAAAAAAGATATTTTGTCTTTTTGAGTGCGTTATGAAAAGGGTTTAGTATTTTTTGAAAAAAATCTGTTGTTCTATTCTTTTTAGTGTAAACGTATTTCAGAAACAGAATAATGTTACCATAACGAAAATTCACATTAATTTTTCCTAAAAATGCTCCGTACTAAAAGAAAGATAACTTCTATACGTGTAAAAAACTTAAATAAGTTGTCACTAAAAATTAATCCTTGTTCCTCTCTAGGATTTCTTTGTTTGCTAATTTATTTAAAACCATTGAAATGTTAAAGGTTTTCCAAACTAATTTATGTTTCGAAACATAGAAGTTACTCTTGATAAAGATCTTAATATGTCTCTTTACTTAGCCCCGTTATCGATTATTGGCATAGATGAGAGCTATGACAGGGGACAGCAATTTCATGCTTGCTCCAGTGAAGCCTTGATTCAAAATTTTCATTATGGTTACTATTAACATTATTGTTGCAAGGAAACACAATGTGTGACAATGGGTTTTATATTTAAACATGCAATGCGGAAATTACATGAAATTTGCTGTTTTTTCATCCTAACTGAAATAATAATTATATTTTAGAATTTCAGTTTTTCAGCGTTACGTTGTACCTCAAGATTAAGCAAATCATTTAGTGAAATCCCGAAGTCTCTAAGGGGTCTAGTTGCTGAAAAATAAGCAAAACTAGGCCTGAGATTTCTCCATGACAATTAGGCCATATATAATAAAAGTGATTAAAAAAGCTTTTACATTCTCTGACAAATATATGCTTGTTTACGTTCAGCCTTGAAATTAAATTGGTAAATCTTTACAATATATAATATTGTAAAGATAAACAAGTATTTTTCATTGTTTATTGGCAACAATTAAAAACCGAAAGTAAAACGCAGGGATCATGATAGAGAAAGTTACATAAAAAATAGTCTTTAAAAATATGCCCTAATTTGCTTATGCACCGATGTATTCCTATAAAAGCCAGTACAGGTGCACTGCCGTCTAGACTAAGAAAGCAGTATCTTCCAAATTTGTTGTTTTGCAAAATTAAGCATTTTCTTTGATATTTATAGGTGGAAATACTTCAAGCTACATTGCATTTGTCTTTCCATTTTAGTGCTATTACTGCTTTCTGTCGCTGTTGGATAATGTAAATAAACTTATAAAGTGAATTAACTACAATTGGATAAACAATGAAAATAGTGCGTTTTACGTTAGAACGGCAGTACATAAATAAACCGTTTAACCCTTACAATGTTCATATTTAAGTAAAATACTACAAGTACTCTCAAGCATAAAAGTTTATGGGAAACTACATATAGTAAATAAAATTATTTTTCAGAAATGATTTATACTATTGAAATTACAATTATTTGGTAAAACATAATTAATACATGTAAGATAGCTTCAAACACGACATAGCCTTAAAAAACTCCTTCTTAGATATTAGAGTTTTTAAATGATTTGAAAGGACTACATAACAAAGAAAAAAAACATATTGAAATTACTATCCTTAAATAATCTGTACTAGTGTAAATGTGTACACCGACTAAACGATAAATAAAAAATTGAGCTAAACATGTCTTCAAAAGACTTCAAAATTCGCATTTAGACATTATAATTTTAAAGAAGTTAAAACGAATGGAAAGACTGCATAAAATACCACTGCTTCATAACTTAAAGATCACCGCAATTTTTCATTCCCAGTTTCTTCTCCAATCCCATATTTTTCCCCGTCTTAATGATCAATTATTATAATGACGGGCCCAAAAGACTTGTCACTGAAAAGTCCTCATGAAATTATACTTTCCGCAAAGCACCAGCTTTTTAAAAACAGTAATTTAAGATACGGAGACTTTTACTTCATGTGTAAACTCTACTTTTAAAAAATGTCCAGAATTCCCGAGCAAGCGATTTTTCTTTCACTTTTATTTGATGAAGGAGTAAAAAATGTATACATAACTTGAGTTGAAGTCAAGAGTTTCTTCTTTATTTTCATCATTTCTGAGCGAAAGTCGACTTTAAATTATAGGGATTAGACAAGCGTGACTTAACACTGACGAACGACATGTGTGTTTAAAATGGATTTTTTCTGCCTACATAATAGTTTATTGCGTCTGGTATCTTTTTCACATTTTTATTTACTTATTTATCGCTTTTAGAAAATCATGGTTATTAAAGTTTTTAGCTAAGTAGTTTTTTTTTCTCTTTTTGTAAATGAAAAACTGATAGAATTTTCTTGAAAAATATTGCGAAGTTAATAATCCATACTATGAGCAAAAAGTTTATTCTTTTTTCTTTTGTTAAGTAAGATGTGTGAAAAATTTACTATCAACTGAAGTAAAAATTATCTATGATACATTTTAGAAACTGTTTCTTCCCAAACTTCAAAAAATGGGCTAAGGAGCACGTATAACTATTTTACTAACTAACTTCTATATTAATTAATTTTATTATTGGATACTTTTTTTTCACGTTTCTTCAGTTGTATTTTGAAATTTTCAAAACAATAATGAAAAATATATATTTTAGTGTTAAAAGTTCTAAAGCAGTGCTCAAATGCACCGAATTTGGCTTTTAGTCGAATTGCATTACATAAAATAGTGGATTTATGCTTTATGTGTCTAACTTAGTAAGTTTATGATAAACTAGCAATACCAGCTCGACGATGTATATGCTAAGAACTAAAGGGAAGTCTCTTGAATAAGAAAACTCACACCCACGCCTGATGTAAAATTATCATTTTTCTTTAACCGGGGGGGGGGGATACGTACACACCCTTTAGAGAACCTATAAAAGTTTCTTTGCAATTTAAAATAATTCCTCAGAACATTAAATTTTATTGATATAGTACTAAGAGACAGCGAATTTGAAAGCCACTTTTCAAAAGTACAAAACTGCTGTTTGCAATGTTAAGGAGCCCTTAAGCACACTTTAGCACCTATAGCTGTGCAAGTTGATGCAAGTTAATTTGGAACCCATAGAAGGGGCACTCTTCAGAGAGCTTTGTTTTTTTTTTTTACTATCTTGGTTATGTATATTTCTATCAACTTCTTTTTGTTTTCAGTTGGGAGCAGGATTGTGTTGTAGCTATGAGCTATTTACTTAAACTCTATTTTCTACGGGATGGAGGGGAATATTTTCATTTCAGTCGAAACAGAACTCGTAACGCGTTTTGTAATCTGATTCTTTCTAATAGACGATTATTTATTTCTTTGCGAATCAAATAATATTGAGAAACAATCTTCGGACGTTGGTGAGTGTTAGCTAGCAGGGTGCAAAGCCTCCTAGTTACATAAATGATAGATGTGTTTCATTTTATTAACAGAAAAGTAGAACAATAATTTGACCATTGTTGTACTATTTATCCAAACAAGACTTAATTAAAAGCATGTAAAAAAAAGTTTGCAATTAAATCCAAAGTAGAATTATAAATAGCTAGAAAGAAGAAAAAAGTTAAAAAAAATATATGAAATAAAAATGTATTATTAAACGCAATGCTTAACGAGGTTCTGGACTTCCATAGCTTAACTTACTGAGCATGACTTAATTTCGTTACTTTTTGAGAGCAAATTGCCGGTATTAGCGTATTACTTACATCATTTTCTATTGCAGAAAAAAAAGTTAAAAATATACTCATTTGCATGCAAAAATAACACATAATAAATAATACTTACTTATCATTTCCATGTTTTTGCCGTGCTAGCATGAAAGGAAAATGAAAAATCAGTTTTTTTCTTAATAAAGTTTTTTTGTTCTTAAAAATCGATATCTTTTTTAAGAGCTTAAAGTTCGGAAAGCACCACTGTTATTTTTAATGAATAGAAATAATTCTGTTAAAATATACAAGACTCATTTAAAAACATAATTTTAAAAAAAGACGTGAATACTTTAGGAAATATTCAGCTATACTTCCTCGTGAACTCTGAAGTAACAAAAAATAACATTTTTGGAACATTATAATTGGCTTGATAATGAAAGTAGAGAAAAATATGGCTAAAATCTTAGAAATAGGAAATATTTTTCTTGTTCTTATTGTTAAATATGCGTTCTTAATGAGAATCTCGATTTTTTTTCCACGAAAGGAAACAAATCAAACACTCAAAAATGTTTAAAGTTTGGTACGAAATGTTAAATGAATACGTAGAATATCAATGCTGAATTACGTTATATTTTAGGCAAAGATATTTCACAGAAAGACTAGGGTGTCGATAACTCGACACCCCAAGGAAATATTAAAACATGTCGTGCTAAGTGGATGTCAACTTACTGAGGTTCCATTTTTTTTACTCCTTGAGAGTTTCTGTATCACCTACTTATTAACTTAACATTTACATAATGAAAATTAATTCCAGTAAATACATTTTCTTTTCGTTTTCTCTTTTTTAAAAGTACATATCAAAATCACTAATATTTTTTGAATACTTTCTGAAAAATAAATGCATCATTAAAAAAAAAAAGAAAGAAAAAGCTTCTTGTTAGTCAGGTCTTTTAAACAAAAAAAGTCCTGCTCACACTATGTAATCACATGTGCAAAACATTTTATGGTACCTTTCTCTCCAGAGAACCGCACAGAGTGTGGCTGCCAACTCTCCTGGTCGTGGATAAAGGAAATAATTTTCTAAAAGAGCTTTACCGAAAAGGATTGAGTGACCAAGAAACCGCAGTAAAAAAAAGGGAATAGGTGGTCAATATGAAAAAATATCGGAATAAAAAATTAGACTACAATTGCAAATTGGATGTCGACTTATAGCTGTTTCTGCAAATGTGTGTCAAGTTAAAGTTTTCGCCCATTAAAATAGCATTGGGCCAACCATAAGAAAAATAAACGTCGTGTTACCGAGTTAGTCGAGTTATCCACGTGTCGAGTTACTGAAGTTTTACCATAATACCATTATTTTAGCAGGTGACGTGCATTTCCAAATCTTGGAAGCTGAAGCACGAAAATTCAAAAATTGGAAGTGTCTTTATATTTCTCAAGACTGAAAATTACATCCCAAAAAAGGTTTCATGTTGTTTTATGAAATCCGTATAGATTTCAGTAAAAAATCCATTTTAAAGAGAGTGATATATTTGATGTCTTTTGGCATTGTTTTTTGCTTAGACGGTGATATTTCTTTCTATGTTTCATTTAAGTACTAGCATGTTTTCATTCTAAAAAAAGGTTGACTTTCTAGGACATTTGTGCAGAGATAGCTCAAAAAAGATTTTGTAACAAATTTGGTAGCTAATGGTTTTCGGACTGCCGACAAGAGTTCTAAGCTTTGATGATATGAGTTGTGTTCATTTCGTAATAGTGTTTTTTTTTTTTTAATGTTTTATACACATGAACTATTTTGTAAGAATCTTATGAACTGGAATAGCTATACCATATACATTTTTTTTAAAGTTCTAATGGCAAAGTAAATTAGAGTAATCACACACTGCTACGGAATTTACGACATAAATATTTTAGTGCACGATTGTTCATGTTTTCACATCGTATTCTGCTACAAAACCCTTTCGATAGAACTATTATTCCAACTGTATCTATACCATCACGAACTTCAATATATCCCACACAATCCCCCCCCCATCCCCGCCCCAAAAATATGATTTTATGAGTTAGGAGAATTTTTCACTATAGATATTTTAAACGTTAATCAGTACTTTTCCTTTCACAATTTTCATCAGCAGCGTTTCCTATAGCAATGTTTTTTTAAGATAGCTGTGCTCTAACATGAAAAAAAAAAAAAGCGTAGTACACATGAGTCGCTTTTGAGATATGTATGCAAAAAATACGTAAGTAAATTACGTATATTTTTACGCTCTACATTCTAAATTGCTTAAAAGTATTAATTTGCTATCATTTCTTAACGTTCAGAATTTTGTAATATTGTAAGTTTAAAATTCTCAGAAAATCAATCATTGAAGTTTTGTTTGATGCATTACAGTTTCACGCATGAACGTCCTTTTAATTTACTAGTTGCTTGATAATTTCCCTATGTAAAGTTTGCGATAGCTTTTGCGTGACATCAAACACGTAACATATTAGTCCAATTTTTTTTTTCCAGAACTGTTTCGAAGATTTTAATGAGAACGATATTTCAAGTATGTATATATCGTATTTAAGATTAACGTAGAATAGATTAGGAAGATGATAATATCTTATTAAATAGTCAAAAGGCTAACATTTGCATGAAGATAACTATTTTTACTAGCTAATTACATTTCGTTTTAGCTCTTGACTTCATGAATGTAAAATCATGTTGTTCAATATTTGTTTTGAGCTACTGTAAAATTGAAACACGCATGCAGTTCACTGAAAATTGTTCTGAGAATTGATTGAAAACCACTTCATGAAATTAAAAACTAGTGCACAATATTGCAACTACTGGCTTGAATATAATGTGCCAATATGCTCATATTTTGCTTTAAATATTTATATCTTGCAGGTTGCGAAAAAAAAATCTATGTTTGTTAGAATATGTTTTAAACATTTAAAATTTTGGTAAACATGATGTAATAAAGTTATACAAACAAGACCGTTTGTATTAGGAGTTTAATAATGTGGATTTAAAAAAAAAACCTACGATCACGAGCAAAATATTAAAAAAAAAGGAAACAAAAGAAAATACGAGAAGAAAATTGTGAACTCGTCCTTACGCATGATAGAAAACGGGAAGGAAATGTTTATGTGCAATGTTTCATTTTATAAATTACTTGCTGTTATTCTCGACATTGCATGGTCTATCTCGAAACAAAAGTTGTGTTAAGTCACGTATGTTTAAGATTGAATGAAAGAAAAAAAATATAGAGTTAAAATTAAAGCCAGAATGTAAAACGGATCAATTTTACGACTCAAAATGAAAATTCAGAGTTCCAGAAATATCTGTCATTGTTATTAATAGGCGTATTTACCACAATTCATGGATTTTCCGGAGAAAACCTCACTAAGAAGGTTATCATCTCTATAGTTTTAAACCCCCTACGTGTATTCCTGCGTATTAGAGAACCTCTGTGCTAAGTGTTGACAAATAGCCTAAACTGATTTGTGTAAGACGTCCAATATGTAAATTGTAGCATATTGCTTCTTCAAACGTGTGTGTAGTTATAGATAATATACACCCCTTTTACCTTTCGAAACAACATACATAAGGCTTTTTAAAGGCTAAAATAATGTTAGCTCATGACTGCTAGGGATGCATTAATTGTCCCAGAAAAAAAATCTCATCTTTTTTAAACTAAAAATTAGATCAGAGTTTAGTTTTGTTACCATACATCAAGGTAAGTTTAAAGATAAAAGGTAATCGAACAGCTGTTCCCCATCCATACTATTGATTTGTTACTTTCACAAAAATCTAACCTTTCTGGCAAATATTCAGAAGTCACGAAATTCATTTTGCCGTCAGATTATTAATATATCATCAGCCTTCAGATAAGCCCAAACTGCTTCAGGGCTTCATTTATTCCAATCAGTGAGTCCCAGATGCAAATAGACTGGTAAAAATGAAGAAAGTCCAAAATGTTTATTAATGATTTACCCCATTACCACAGATTTACCTTTGCACAGACCTAGCTTTTGGAGAAAACAACCCAAGTCATTTGCATACGTGTATATGCATGTATTTATTTATTGCTTATTTGCCTTGCCGAAACAGTAGTAATTGGATTATTGACGAAATCGAAAAGCACCGTGCTAAGTGGCACTCCGCATTTTGATGAATTGCCACCGAGCTTAGCTGCCGACTGTACGTAATACTTAATAGTTCACGGAGTTTTATATTACGGTTTTATCATCGCTTTGATGCCTAGGCTTCCTAGCAATAAATAATTGACTTCAGTGATTTCTTTCTCGCATTAGAAACAGCGGAAATAGAGATTCATAGAAGTCAATTATGAGTCAAATGCGTTTTGCTGCGAGTTATGAGTTCACCATTACCTTCTTTAGATGAAGTATTATGTGATTTATAAAGATTAGGTGAACGTGCAAATCCTTTAAGGGAAAAAATGACAAATTGTGACGAGCCAGTTGCATTTTTGGAAATTTTCAGTTACTATTCTTACCAAAGTATTCCTAGTAAATCAACATGAACAGAGAAAATAATGGTAAAGTTACTTTATTGACTGGATCCGATATATAGATTGTTTCAAGAAACGCGAGACCTTTTGACAACATTAATATTACCAGTTACACAACGCATTAACAAAACAACATTATTTTTAAATCTCCACCGTTCTACCTCGTATAACTATAACCTCCTAAAAAATGAGATTTGCGCAATTTTTAACTCGACCTGAAAATCTTAACCTTTGTATCAACGTGCTAACCTGCATAAACAGGTTAGCAGGATGAAGTTAAGAAGTAATGCGATTGTTTGCAAGAAATCTCGGTTTTACTTTGGCAAAATGAAAATCATCAATTCAAAACTTGGTATTTGTCTCAACCCTTGGAAATATAGCACTTCATGTATCATCCCATCCACGTTTTTTATAATAATAACGGAGGTATTAGTACTTTTCGCGCCATATCGTAGTAGATATTAAGAAGTAGAGTTTTTATTTTAATGACTAAGAACCTTTCAATTTTAAATTGTACCAGCTTGCTTTCAGTATTTAACACTTTGTGCATTAAAACACTCCATCGTTAAAAGTATGTTTAAAGTATACTCAAAAACTTAATTAATTAAGGAAAACATTAAGTGTAATGAAGAGATAGCAAGGCTCGAAATTTTCATTAGAAGTTCAAATGCGCTTTATTAATTGTTCTCTTGAATTACGCCATCACTATTTAATTTTTGTTTTTTTGAAAACCACAAATTAGAGGTTGTAGACTTGGTTATGCTAGCTTTCGCTGAATCTAGAAAATGTCCCTAACATACAGATTCAACATGTAACAGAAGCCATCGTATCTTTAGGAAAAAAAGCCCGCATATAAGACATTATTAATTATATGAAATGATACCTACGCTACTTGTATGTATAGGGAACATTTTTGATACAAATAACGTAAACAATCCAAATTGGTTCACTTAGCTCCCTCCCTTTGTTGCTAAGATTTGAAGCTGAAAAAACACATTTTAATATGATGTACTTGTATTTTGTGGTTTTAATGCTCTCATTGCTTTTTGACTCACAAAACAAAGCCCTCATAACTCTTTTGGTCCAAATTGACGCTCCAGAGATTTGATGTCATTCACAGTCAGCTCTACTAGTCACTTTTTTACGGGTTTTTTATGATTTTCAGGACTTAAAGTATATTTAATATAGTATTATCGGAAGAAATAAGAATTCATATTCAGAAAAATAATTGTATAGCGTGTTTACATTAAAAAAAAGTCCTTTACGATATCATTTTTAATGCATACTGTTCCTTTTTCAGCGCATTCGTTTTCTTGTTAAAACTAAACATGTTTTTGAAAAGTGTGTCTTTGTCTGCAGAAAATATTAGTAGCAAAATTTAAATCGCAGCGTAAGTAGTTATCCAAAGTCACATTTTCAAAACGAAAATACTTAATTTTGTGGCAAATTTTATTAAATCGCACCAGGGCTCACAAAAGCATGTATTCTCGAGCATTGAATCAATGCCCTTTTAGTAAATGTCTTTAAAAAAATCGTGTTTTTTTTGTCAAACCAAACTTACATTACATTATAAAATTTGGTATAGTAAGTAAGTTTGGTATAGTACTAGGTTTACATAGTATTAATTAGAAAGTAAGCTGTTTTAGGCATACATAAAAAACGTCTGCTTACCTTTTTTGCTTTCTTTTCTATTTCTCGCTTTGAAAACTAATATGATTGTAATTGCGAGTAGCACTAGAACGACAACAACACAAATAAGAACTATCAAGACTGGACTAAACGTTGCCTGCCAAGGGTCATCTAAAAATAAAAGAAATAATGAATATTATTGGACATTAAATATTCACATTAATGCGATTCTTTAATAATATTATGTTTCAAAAATTATTAAAGTCATTTTTCTTTTCATGTAACTTATAAAACTTGACAACCTGAAGGAACGTTGTAGCCGAACGTTTTTTCTCTTTTTTCTTACTTTTAGCAAATTCTGTCGATACAGTAAATATTAATTTTTAGTGACAACATATTACAATGTTTCCAGTGCATTTTATTATTTTGTTAATGCACTGGAACTTTACCTAATACACTTTAATTAATAGTAAATAAAAAGTATGGTTTTTATGATCTTCAGTTAAAAAACAAAGTTTATAACATTTTATATTCATAGCATACAAAGAGAAAAACAATCATTGCATTCGTTGTTTTATGTCCATTTTTTTCCACTCTCATACAAATTAAAAATCCATGGTCTAGTGAACTTATTTTCAGCCTTTTTCTTTGTTTTCTGTAAATTATTGACACCTAACTCACATAACGGCTATAAGTTAAGAATAGAAAATATGAAACTTTTCTTGAGTAATGAATAATATTTAACACTCAAGGTGTAATGATTTAACCAGAACTTACGGTGTCGCGTTTTATTTAATATTTATAAATATGCAACTAAGTATTTTATTTGATAATTTAAGCACGTGTGTTTCAAGAGCGACAGTGTGGGGAATTACCCATGAATAAAGAGAAAAATTTACCAGCAGCTGCGTGTTTGTGTGAAGTGCATTAGATTTGAGTTCGTCTTTGTATGCTTAGAGTAAAATGTGTTTAAATAGATTGTTGTACATAACAGTAAATTTCAACGTAATATAATTTCACTAGTAAAGCTATTCGGATTTCACATGAATTCGTGGATCTGTTTATTTATTGTTGTTATTAATTATTAAATTTATAAATTTGTTTTAAAAAAACAGTGCGAAACATACTACTGACCGAACCAAAACGTTAGTAGAGAAGTTTATCTTTGTTTATGAATTTTTATTGTTTAGACCCTACGTTTTTATTTTTGTACATGTTACATATTGTGGTCCCTTTAGTTCAAAGCAAGTCACATATTTTTCCGTTAATTGTTTTAAATAATGCTTAATATAGCTTATTTACATAGTGCACCGTTTGACTAACTGAGATTTCAATCTAGTTAAGTAAAGTGACAGTTCGTAAATCTCTGCAACGTGGGACAAGAAGAGCTCACCATTTATGACAAAGAAAATTACGTTGCAGGTGTAGTGTTTTCAGCGTATATTATTCATACATTGAAAGTGTTGGATTTTGCATTGAACAAAAACTTATTTAGGGTAGACCGAACAGTGAATGAACAGTTAAGCACAATTTCATTTTTAAAAAATCCTAGTAATTTTAAATTCTATACTATACAGATCGTGATAGTTAAAACATTTTAATTGCTCTATGTAAATATCTCAAAAAAATCGCGGGAACTTAAATGGTACCGCTTCCGACTTTTTTAGGTGTTTAAAAAAAATGGCGCAATGACCCAGTGAATGAACACCTCCGACCAGTAAATGAACACATATTGGTCCAGTGAATGAACATGATAAATTTTGATTCAAGAAGAAACTAAGTTTCTTTAAAATCTATCTATCTATTTATATTACTATCTATATTTATCTATTTATATAACTATCTATATATCTTTCTATCTCTTCTATCTATCTATCTATCTACTTATATATCTCTCTATCTACCTAACTATATATTTATTTATATTTTAGTACATCTAAATATCTACCAATCTATTATCCTAATCAATCTATCTATTTTTCTATCTACTTATATGTCTATCTACCTAACTATATACCTATTTATCTGTCAGTACATCTAAATATCTACCAATTTATTATCCTATTCAATCTATCTATCTATCTACTTATATATACATCTATCTATCTATATACTTATCTATCTATCTATATATCTATCTGTCAGTCTGTACATCTAAATATCTACCAATATATTATCCTAATTAAGCTATCTATCTATCTACCTGCTTATCTACCTGTCTATCGATTTACTTATCTATATATCTATATATCTACCTGCTTATCTACCTGTCTATCGATTTACCTATATATCTATCTATCTCTTTATCAGTATATCTACCTATCTATATCTATCTATCCATCTATCTATATCTGTCGGTCTATCTATCTGTCTATATATCTACCTACTATCTATCTCTATATCAGCCTTTCTACCTAGCTATCTATCTATATTGGCCTCTCTGCCTACCTATCTATCTATTAACCATTACATATTCATTTGTCTATCAATAAATCTTTCGATCTATCTCTCTACCTACCTATTCTATCTCTATATTTATCTACCTATATATCTATTTACCACTTATTTTTAATATATCTATCTCTATATCTTCCTCTACCTATTTATCTATCTATCTGTATACAAACATACATACATATCTACCTATCCATTCTCTCTCTTTGTATACATATTTCTATTTCTCTATATCTCTATCTACCTGTCTATCTATCAAGAGAGATAAAGGTATAGATAGTTAAACTCAGTAAAAAGTGCATTGTTTGCAAAGACAAAAATAAAGAAATTATAAAATATGTAATAAAATACATAAATAAATAAGCACATAAAACTATCTGCATTACAAAAAAGTATGAAAATGAAAATATATCAAAGAAACTTGATTTAAAAAGAAATTTTGTCAATGTTCATTCATTGGGTTTTCGCAATTTTTCGTACCCGGTGGCTGAACACCCCTATTACTGAAAATCTACGCATTCTGCATTGGCTGAAACAATTTAAATCCATAGCCTAAATATGTATACTTAATTTTCCTTCCATAGAGTTAAAGAATAAAATTTATCAATGAAAATAATATTTATCAAAATAATTGCTCGCACGAAACCAGCCTTATTATTTTGAAAGAGAAAAAGAACGATTCACTGCAGTAAAACTTTCAATTTTTTTCCAGGAAAAAAATACGTTTTCAAAGTAACCAATCAGGTATCATATAGCTTAGAATATCAATAAAGAAAATTTTTGTAGTGAATTTATTTAGAAAAAAAAATTTGGAAGCTTATTTTTTTTTTTTTTAAATGACTCGCGGTTCATTCACTGGGTGGTGTTCACTCACTGGTCGGTCTACCCTATGTACCCATTAGCATTGCTTCCTGCTTCGTTTTTTGTTAGGTGTTGGTCTAAATTTTAATTATGAGTGCTGAATGCTCCATTGTTACAAATATATTTGTTTCTTGTTATCCTGCTCATCTTGCCCCGTATTAGTTTTAATATGAAGAATTTCACTTTTCAGAAATGGTACGATGTGTCATGACATTTTAAAATCAGTTTTATATAAATGGATATAGCGTATTTTAAAAGAACACCAAATCCACTTTCACTTATAGGGATAGAACACCATGTGGTTAAAACTACTCTTCTGTTAAGGTTTGAAAATAGACATAGCGTTGTATCCCTCCGAGGTACAGATTTTAAATATTAGTAGATATTTGAAATGTTGAATGGAAAATTCTCTAATTATGAAACTATTTACTGTTTTCAGCTAATCCCGGAAATACTAGTATTTTACCTCAGAAAATACCGGTATTAGAAAATGTCAAAATTGCTCGAAATATTTGTATTCGGTATACCGGTATTACAATCACTAATTATGAAAAATTTAAAAATGAAACAAGGCAAAAACAATAGCAATAAAACTCATATTTAACGACAAAAACCAACTCTAAAATAGTCTTGATCGCTTATTTAGTAAAAATTGGGGTATAAACATTAATGTATGTACAATTAGTGACAAAAAATAGTGCTTTAATCTCAAAAACTAACAATCAGCTGAGTGTAGTGGTTCGAATAAAAATAAAGAAAACACGTAATACTTTTCAAATTTTAAGAATGATTTTGAAAAGTTAAAGCTCCGGTAAGCATTATAATAGATTAAATAGTTTGTTTAGGTCTTTTTTTAATAATGTGGTAAAGACTTCTCTCTATTCAGCCTTTTAAAACTTTCGCTAGTAGCTTAAAACTTTCCCTGGTAGGTGATTTATTTTTGCTGTAGGTCAAAGTTTTGAAGCAAAGGCATCTCTGTCAAACAATAAGTAAAATAAACAGCATGTACTTATGTTTATAACTCAAAAGCGTCAAGTGTGGTTTTTAAACATGTTTCAAAATTGGAACAAAATAAGTCTAAACTTGGTAATTCTCACCTTGGAGGCAGTGAGAATTAAAGGGATGCAAGTGGACATTTTCAAGTTTCGAGTAAACGTGTATAAAGATAAAGTCGTAGGTAGGCTTTCATTGATTTTTTTTCTAAATCATGCTGTACAGCAGCACCTACATGGGCTAATACTGATATCTCTTGCCCCAAGACATAGGAGAGGTTCCCTACTATTTGTAATGATTACCTCCAAATTTTTAATTTTGCCACTTACATCCCTTTGCTTCTGACTGTTTCATGTGTAATCATTCTTCGAATCTTCTACCATTCTATAGAAACAATGTATGTATTGCTTAGCTTCTTCAAAAATGCTTGCAGCCTCTTTGATCCACAATCCCGAAAAAAAATATCTCAACTCTAAAAGCGGGTAATGACATATAACCCTAAAAAGCATGTACAAAACGTATCATTTAATTATTCCGGCTTAAACGTACCATTACTGCGCTGCAATAATGTCATTATTAAAATTTTGTAACATTGCAATTTCTTGATTCTAAAGAGTGAACAAGCCTAAATATGCAACTCCACTCTCTTCTACTTTAGCAAACATGGTTTTTGTGCTAAAACGAATGCTTAATTTAAGCAAGAAAGTTTGGTACTAAAAAGCAAAGATAAATACGAATTTTGGCCGTAGTATATTTTAAATTACTTTGTGTATAAGAATACAAATATGAAAGTTTTAAGTATATTCAAACATTGTTTTAGAAATGGAAACGGAATTGTGTTTTGTTTT
This sequence comes from Uloborus diversus, assembly GCF_026930045.1. Lineage (NCBI taxonomy): Eukaryota > Metazoa > Arthropoda > Arachnida > Araneae > Uloboridae > Uloborus > Uloborus diversus. Next base: position 141,510,737 of record NC_072735.1, on the reverse strand, counting down.
GTTTTATGTGGTATTGGGAAAGACGACGCCTCAATAAAAATGAATATATGAAGGAGGGGGGATATATGTCCTACCTAATGTGTTGCAAAATGCGAAGACAAACGTCGCATTGCTGCATTTGAAATACAGTTGTTTTTTCATCCGTAAGCCCCGCAACGGGCGCCATATCGTTTCTGTTTTGTTTTAAATTTACGAAAAAAGCAGAGAAAAGCGACTTGAGTCAGTTTAATAGTGTTTCTGCCGTTTTGTAAGATGTTTCTTTTTTCAAATATTTTTTCTCAGAAAAAAAATCAGTTTTGACACTGAGTTGCTGAAAATTCTTGATGAAAATTTTAAATTTGTTACATTCAACGGATTTAAAAATTTTTTGAAAAATGCTATTTAAATATATTCACATAAGTACATTGTAATAATTTTTAAACTCAATTTCATTTTTTTTGCAGAAATAGTAACAATAAAGGCAAATTTCATGCGCATTTCAGGAGCTTTTTTAATGTATTATTTACGAATAGAAAAACCGCTTACAATATCACGAAAGGGTTAGTTCTCAATGAATAGGATGATCTAGAATACATATCGAAAACCTGTGTAGTGTGTAACTTCCTGTGTGCATGCAGAGTTATGGTAATTTTTAAAAATCCGTATTACAAAAACTAAATAAATAAAAAGAAATGTTGCTGAAAAACGTGTTACTATCTTTCGTAGTAGTTATCTAAGTTTTCGTTGAATAGAATGGATAAAGAAATATACGAGGATTTTAACATTAATATTGGCAACTATTTATCGCTTATTAAAAAAATGTTTTCTGCCTCTTTGGAATGAGATAAAGTAAAATGATGAAGGCTTATGTTTTTGCCATGATGGAACAATTAAAACGATTTAACTACAGCACGCCTTTTGTTTCAGCGATTCCTTCCTAGTATTTATATATACAAAATTATAACTGTTTTGCGAAATGTTCTGAAAAACTAAATGGATTTTAAGAACAGCTACTGCCCTATATAAGTTTTCACCGTACGAGTAGGAAGGAGAAAATAACGAGAGGATTGAAACATTAACAGCGGTAAATATTTATTCATCTTTGTTACTAACTAGTGGCACCCGCACGGTTTTGCCCGTATTAAAAAATTAAAAGGTTTTTGGTTCGCCCTGTATATTTACAAATAATGAATTTCTCGCCAATCGGCTTGCCAATGGTACGGTTATACGTTATGATAACTTGGTAATTTACTCGTCCATCTTATGATAGTTTTGCTCGGGAAAATTTTCCTAAAATTGGAATAGAGAAAGAAAAAAATCGAATTTTCGAAAAATCGCTTCAAGGTGCCCACTCTCATGCTACAAACTAATTTTGTACATAATTTCATGAAAATAGGCCGAACGGTCTAGGCGCTATGCGCGTCACAGAGATCCGGACAGAGAGAGATCCGGACAGATATTCAGACCGAGAGACTTTCAGATTTGCTACTAGTAAAGATAATAAAACCGAAAGTCTCTCTGTCTGTCTGTCAGGATCTCTGTGACACGCATAGCGCCTATACCGTTCGACCGATTTTAATGAAATTATGTACAAATTTAGTTTGTAGCATGGGGTGTGCACCTCGAAGCGATTTTTCGAAAGTTCGATTTTGCTCTTTTTCTATTCCAATTTTAAGAAAATTTTACTGTGCAAATTATCACAACATGGACGAGTAAATTACAAAATTATCATAACGTGGAACCGTAACATGTGCAAGCAAATGAATATAGCAAATTGGCGAGAAATTCATCATCCCTTATTTGTAAATATAGAGGCGAACCATGTGACCTTTTAGCTTTCTTCTACGGGCAAAGCCGTATGGGTACCACTAGTATCTAATAAAAAAGCAGTTAATACATCTTACTAATTGAATCAACGTAACAAAGATTTATGTTTTTGTCATGATAAAACACTAGAAATGAGGAAACCACTTAATGGGATTCGTCTTAGAACTGTTCCAGGAATTTCTTTGCAGTACACGAGGCCGTTTTGCAATAGACCGCTCCATTCGAGCTTTTGAAGAGAACTGGTGCTGCTAAGGGTGGGTAAACTACAATGTCCATAGCATTGGAATTGGATTGTGCCCAATGTCGGTAACTATATTAAAGACTAGTGGTACCCGCACGGCTTTGCCCGTAGTAGAAAATTAAAAGGTCATTTAGTTCGCTTGTATATTTACAAATAATGGATGATGAATTTCTCGCCAATTTGTTGTGTTCATTTGCTTGCCCATGTTACGGTTTCACGTTATGATAATTTGGTAATTTACTCGTTCACGTTGTGATAATTTACTTGGTAAAATGTTTTAAAAATTGGAACAGAAAAAGAACAAAATACAATTTTCAAAAAATCGCTTCGAGGTGCACACTTCTATGCTATAAACTAATTTTGTACCGAATTTCATGAAAATCGGACGAACGATTTAGACGCTATGGCGTCACAGAGATCCTGACAGAGATCCGACATCCTGGATGAGATTTAGACATCCAGACAGAGAGACTTTCAGCTTTATTTTAGTAAATAAGAGTAAAACTGGATGTCAAACATTACTTTTGAATTAGATGTAAATGAGTAGTTGTTAGCATTAAAGTTCAAACTCTCGCATTTTGTATACAGTTGACTACAGAAGTAATGCTCGTACAAATTAACTGTATTTCTCTCTCTCTCTCGTGTGTGTATGTGCGTGCCTGTATACACGAAGGATGTTCGAAATATATTAGACCTCTGTCGGAAGAAAAAAAAAACAGCAAACCTGGAAAGTTGAAAACTCAGTCACCCCTAAAAGTGTTTGTTTTGGTTTCCCATCTTTTTCTCAGCAGTGCTGCCATTGTTAGAAACATTCCAAGAAGGCATGTTTCAGAGCGGAGTATATCTCTGCTGTCTTTGCAGCTATAATATACTTACTTCTTTCTAAGTTCGTATTTTAATCAGCTCTTGAGTTTGGGGAACAGCCAGAAACCACAAGGAACCATAATAAGAGACTATAGATTCTGTTGGACCACATGTCTCTAATTATTGCCATGGTCATCTAATGCCGTGTGCATCTTCCAAATAGCTTCCACTTGGAAGCTTCACAGCTTCTGTCAAAACTTGAAGCAGTAGCGCTGTTTCAGTCTTTCCGTCATTTTTTTTAAATTAAAAAATCCTACACGAGTCACACTGTTTGCCTGAGACTCGATACAGACAGAGAGAGAAAAATTTAAGAAATACACACAAAGATTCAAGATTAGTTTTTGCAAGCGGGCGTGATTCATATCCATCAGGTTTTCAATAGAAACAAAAAGTTCGGATATTATTCGGAAAGACCTCGTTTACGTAAAAGAGAACTTTGTTTTTTAAAAATGTAAAAGCAGAAAATTGCTTTGGTGTGGTCTGGCACAAAAAATATATACACACAGAAAGAACTAAATATTCGTTAGTGAACAACACCACCCTAAAATTAAAACTTCTTCGTTGCCAACAGTAGATCTTTTACTTTAATTTTTTACTAAATTACTTTGAACTTAAAATATCTTATAGCTAAAAGTTGTTTTCACTGCGCATGCGCATTATTTGTTAAGAAGAGAAGAGTTTTTAGAGTAGTCTTTCTTTGCTAAAAAATCAGACATAAATATCGACCTGTATCCTGTGAAGAACTACACAGACGAATAAAATCGTGACTTACACCATATTTTGTATTAATGTAGCAATACAATGCGATCGCTAAGATGATTCAAAGTATATTTTTTTATCCGTCGTACTATTTCAAGTTTATGCTCCTCTTAGTATGAGATAGAAAAAAGTAAAGATTTGTGTTAGTTGCTTTATTCTGACAGTAACTCTGCACTCTTAACTCCTCTAATCGGTATACCACGGAATTATTTACCATATAATTCTTGCTTTATGAAAGAAAACATAAAAATTCTATAGAAAAACCTATAAAAAAGAAAAATGTCCTGGCTTACTTATAAGGGCAGGATTTGGTAAAAGACTATTGTCTGGAACAATATATTTTTGGGGCGGATTTGGCTTGATTTTTTTGTTAAATGGTGGAATGTGAGCGGATAATGGCTATAGTTTTTGAGTTACATTTCCATTACTTTTTTGTTGCTTAGTGTATTTTTTTCATCAAAAAATAGTCAAGAAATTAATCTGAATGTCTTTTACGCTGCAAAAGACTTATAAATGAACTAGCGGAACAATTTTGAATACTATTAGCATATGTATTTTAAGTTAACTGAAGACATTGGAAAAAAATTTCCATTTCATACATAATACCATTTTTCTTTTAGTTAAAAAAAAAAGAAAGAAAAGAAAAATGCCTTGGGATACTAAAAAGATTTATTCATTGTTAGTTCGTCAGGTTTTTTGGAAATTGACTTTTTATAGACTATTTTTGACTCGAAAAATACACAGTTTGAGTTTAAGAATGAGTGGTGTAGAGTGGCTACGTTTGACGTTGAATTTGGGACCTTTTGTTGATGGGTGGTATCTAATCAACTTTGCGCCCAAAATGAGAAGCTAAATCTATTGTCATCTTGACTGTGGTATTGATAATTTGAGACGAATTTGACATAAAAAACCTTATGATGTACCCAAAAAGATATTATTTTTAAAAATAAATTATGAATAAGTTATTGAATCTAGAAATATATTTTAAACATTAAAACAAGAGCTCTTAGTGGCACTTAAAAATCATTCGTTTGTAAGTATCACTCTCTCTTTTCTCTCTCTCTTTCTCTCTCTCTTTCTCTCTCTCTTTCTCTCTCTTTCTCTTTCTCCCTCTCTCTCTCTACTAATACTCTTTACCCATTTGTTTCGTTTGAACATTGTTTTCAAAAATGTTAATAACCAAATTATTCAGATAATTCTTATGTTACTATTTTAAATCTTTATAAAATTCTTTGGCTTTTGCTTGAACACACTTGAAAAGATTAATCAATATAATTACACATTTTTTTGGGTCCAAAATTAACTTAAGTCCTAGCATTGTCTCGACACAGAAAATTCCCTCACATAAAAGAGAAACTGCAATTGTTTGATTTAATAACTTCTAGACACTTAAGACAAATCATAAAATCTATACATTGTTCTTTTTCCCCAGATGTTTCAGATTTTGAGCAGAAATGACCATTTAAGCCCTTCTTGGGAGAACTAGTCTGAAATTTATTGGTTTCAGCTCTTGTAATCCTTTGATAGAAGGGAGAAATACCGCTGAAATAAAAAGCTATTGAATTTTGAGGAAACATTATATAGATTTAAAGAGCAATTGTAATCTCAACAACTTCCCCGACTTCCAACATTCACGTTTAATCTCCAGATTGAAAAAGAACGCTGAAAGCAGAGAACTTTTTTCAGTTTTCAAGACTGGACCGCTGAAAAATATTGGCGAGAAAGAGTGCGTTAAATAAAAGTAATCATGTAATTCAAAAACTAAAACATTTCTTTAAAAATATATTGCGGGGCAATCATATTTTACTCTTTTTGAAATCGCATGAGTACTTTTCTAAAGCATAGCTTTTTTTCTGTCATATTAGTACTTTTCCATATATAAGTGTTAAAAATGTCCCGTTTTTAGTAGTTATTTTTCAAATGTTGGAAGTTTGTTGGCTTCGCTTGCAAATTTAGCATGATGATAACGAAACCAAATATATTTCACCAGAGGAACTTTCTTTTTTAAAATTTCGTTAAATTTAATACTAAAACAAACTATTGAATTCCGAGAAACCATTTTTTAAATTTAAGGAACAGTTGTAATTTTAACACTATCCCCTACTCCCGACCTTACACGTTTGATTTCTAGATTAAAAGTGAACTGTTAGAGTCTGGAAATGATTTTCACTTCAAAAAAATAGCACTGAATATATGGTGATAAAAAGTGTTAAAAATTAATGTATTCGTGTGATTCAAAACCATTAAATTAATCACAAAACAATGTGAACTACCCATATGTAGGGTACCCCATTTATGATGGGGGCTCAGAAAATTTCTGGCTTACTATTTAAAAAAGGCATTTCTTGCCACTTTAGCCGTATTTAAAATTGTTTATTTTCACTTAAACATCATTTCTCCGTGGCAGTTCACCAAAAGAGGCTTTTCCCTCTTTGTAGCTTTTTATTTCAAGATCATCCTATGGGGATCATTAGTACGAGCATTGTAATATATTGATTATCATTTTCACACAATCGATGCTGTTCGCTAGGTGCTGCTCTAGGTTCTTCGTCATTCAAAATGACTTTACTCAGAAAGCCTTGAAGGCAAATCAGGGAACCGTCTGCAGGTGGTAATCAAAGCCAATCACGTCTTGGAATTACGTAAAACGCCTGCAGTGAATGGGATGTACTGACCTATGGGATTCCACTGACAGTCGCAATATTAGTTAAATGTCCCCATATGCATATTTTCCATTACTTCTCATAGATATAACAATAGTCATTATTTAGACTACCAAAAGGAAAAAATGTTTCTGAACAAGAGTGTGCCAAACATATTTAGCGTGACGAATCCAAATTATCCTATTTATTAAAAATATTAATAATAATGCTTGTTAAAAAGAAATTTACGTGTGTTTTAAAAGAAATTGAAGTGAGTCATCAACTCGGGCCAGAAATGTGTTTAGCCACAAGGAGTGACTTTTCGATCAAAATTTTTGTTTCTCGTAACTAAAATTGATATAAACATGGCAATGGATTATGTCATTTGGCGAAAAACATGTGTGGTTAGTATTGTAGAATATAGAATGTATAATACTTTCCTTTTTATTTGTATGTTTTATCGCTTTCACAGTTTTAACTCACGCTGTTATTCAATTAGTATATTTATATAGTTATTATTATTATTATTGTTATTATTACTATTATCATTATTATTGTTATTATTGCTATTATAATTATTATTGTTATTGTTGCTATTATAATTATTATGATAATTATTTTTGTTATTATTACAGATATTTTTACTATTTTTGTTTTTATTAGTATTTTATTAAGGGAATCTCAACTTTTCAGGCTCCGCACCTCTTTTGGACACTCACGTGACCATCCCCGCCTCCGCACCTCCGCATGTGGGTAATACAAATAGTGCAATCGGAGTTTGAAATTGAAGCTGGTTAGTTAATGATAATATAGATAAGATTTCTAACTAACGATATTTAATATTACTACACATAACATTTTTTAACATAATTATTTGAGCACATGCAATCAAATAACTAACTACAAATTAATTTTTAAGAAATTAAGGATGTAGGAAAAAAATGCATGCAATACAAATCAATTTTACAACAACAATGGGAGGTCTGTTAATGTTTTGTAAAAGTATGTCCTTGCAAGGTTTTGAATTTAGGTTGCAACTAGTAACTTAGGTGAAGGAGCGCATTTGGTTACTTTCAAAAACTTTATCGTTACTTTGACTATTTGACTATTTTTTTTTTACTATTTTATGCATGCTAATGCTGAAAATCATGATTCGCTAAGAAATGTGGATGAAAGCGGCACTAAAAACCTTTAAAAAATTTTAAAAACCGATAATGCCGAAAATAGTTACAAGTGACTACAAGTTAGAGCAAATTTTTGTTAGATTTATTTTTTTTTTCAAGCCTTTGCCCCACCTTTGACACTTGAAATATTTTGTCCCCCTCCTACGGATGAGAACCCCTGTATTAGGTGAACCACGCTCTGTAATGTTAGAATGACCTGTGCTCTTTTAAAAAAGGATTTGCATAGTTAATTATTAAATGTCATCAGTACAGTCGAAGCTATTAATTGGGATATCGGTTGAAATCCCGCTTAATGTAGTAAATTTTCAATCTACCAAACCTTTGTAATGAACTTTTGCGATTTTTCCGGATAAAAGATTGTCCTTTTGTTACAATACTTTTTGCAGCTATCCCATTCCCACAACGAGTTCAACTGTACCTTAAAAATGTGCACTGGCGTTCCGAGGAGCTTGGAAACTGACAGATGGACGCGAAAAGATACTACAAGGTAGAATACAACAACACTTTGATCGAAAAAAAAGAGCTTTTTTCATAAGTTATGCGTCATTAATAGCAACAACCTTTTTATTTTATGAATGTTTATGCAACGTTAGTAATGTAGTAACTGAAAATAATTAACTACGTTTATCACCAGGCAGTGAAAGTAAAGCTCGTAGAAATTAATTTAAACTCAAATCTCCACCAAAGTATTTCAACACACTCCCTTTTCCTTAAACCTTAAAATGAAATTATCTCTTTAATGCTTAGAAAGTATGAAAACACTTAAAAACATCAACCATGCCAAGATGCAAATTATTAATACATCCTAATCCTTGTAAGATAATGCAAGCGCAAACGATAATATCCCCCCCTCAGTCTTCCAGCCTTATTACAGCTCTTAATTTAGTTTCTTGAATTTTATTCATGACATTTCTCTTTCCCAATATATGCAAATGTGCTGGTATGTCTCTTAGAAAGACATCGACGAATTTACATCCCCATGCGAGAACATAAAATAATTCCGAATGGAAGTAGTCACCTCTGGATTTCGTCGGATTCTGTGGGGTGTGTGAATTCCATTTGCATGACTTATCAGAAACAACAAACCAGTGATGATCCATCGTCATGCGTTGTGAATAGGTTTCAGCCATTAACGGCGTCTTGATTCTAATGAAGGCTGCATATCTGAATAACTACAACTAAACACAGAGGGATGATTCTTAGAATGAGTTCAATTGTGCCATTCAAACTGAGTAAAAGCATAAGAATTTAGTTATCTAAGTAAAGCAGTGTGTTGGTAAAGAAGTTATAGCGAATGTGCATGTCTTTGTATGAAAGCAAAAAAAAAAATAAATAAATAAATAAATAAATATAAAACAAAATTTGAATTTGTGACATCTTGAATTCAAATTATGCTTTTCGCAATCACATGTGTTTGTGTGTGTGTGCGCGCGTAGGCGTGTGTATGGGGTTAGGCATGTAGTGTAGGTGTGTGTGTAGGAATGTGTGCAGGCGTGTGTGTGTAGGCGTGTGTTTGTGTAGAACATGAACGCAACCACCAAGGAGGAGGAGAATCTGATGAACAGTGCTGCTGGTGCTGGTCCAGTGCCAGAGAAGGACCCGGGGCAAAAATCAAAGGACGCGGACTTCATTCAACGGTCAAGTGAAAAGAATAAGCAATTCATGATTGCTCAAAAATGTTGATGTTTTCAAATGTGTGTTACGTCAGTGGTGGTCAGATTTACATCAACCGCAGAAAATTGCATAGAAAAAAATTACTTCTGAAATAATTCAGGGAAATTTATGCACCGAAAAGACTTTTTATGCTATAAATATTTGTGGAACGCAGATTATTTGAAAATACAAAACATAAATGTTTTGCCGAGATTAATTTAAAACTGGACAAAATCATAAGGACAACGAGCGTTTTGTCCTGAAAAACCCTAATAGTCAATATCATCAACTTTTTCTTCAGTCACTTTTACCAGTTTTGATGTCATGGAAGTTCTTTCTTTCGATATTGGATACAAAAACTTTCGTACTTCGGGTTCCAAAATGTCACACAAAGTTTCTATTAACCTTAGATCGAGCCTTTATTCCGGCTAGTACTGTACTTTCACGAAATAAGCATCAAGCAATGATTTTGATGTTTGTGAAACATATATATAGTTATTCATTATCTTGCTGAAACAAATTGTCTAAACTCGTAACTAAATGTTCTTTTGGTTAAAAAAACATAGCCGAGCACGCAAAATTTTTCTTAGAATTCATTCTGCCTTGCATAAAAATATTGGAGTATTTCCCGCCTCCAAATGTAAACTCCTTCACAGAGATCGTACCAAAAGTCGCAAAAAGCCATCTATTACAATATAATTAAACTATTTCTCAACAGAAAAGATAACATTATCCCATTGTCTACCTATAACAACGCATTTTTGGAATTCTCAACCTTTGGTCTTTTATGAACTTTTTTACGAGTCGGTTGTGACAATAGTTTAAAATCATGAAACTTTTTCTTTTTGTAAAACATGTTGAACAGTTTAATAACTGCATCGTACCTTGTATTTCCATCTAATGTCTCATGATGTTTGCTTTTCGGTGCAACTTCGTCTTATTATCCTGTGTTTCACACAGAGAGAAACATATGATTTTCTACCTGTTCGTCTTTGTAGTCTTTTTTAACAGGATTTTTGAAAAAAGCTCAAAATGATCAATCTCTATTTATTTAGCCTACTTGCCATTTCACGTACAATAAATCGTGAAAATTTTCAAGCAACCACTTTCTACATTTTTTCAGTTTAGTACCTAGCAGTATGTCAGTAGAGATTAAATGTGACGCCCACAATTTTGAGCTATTTATTTATATCCTTATGTAGTGCAGTTTGTAGAACATAAAACATGCAAATTTTGCTTTTTAGAACACACAGATCCTTACAATTTCAATCATGTAACAGGAATGTCTAAATTCATACTTCATTCCGTACAAATCTTATCTGACTGCTAGTGTTATGGGAAAAAACAATAGTTATCGCATTTTGCAAATAAAACTCACTTACTAACGTTTATAATTTTTTCCCAATAGTTTTTTTCAAGGTGCAATTAAATTTTCTTAAAGGGTTTGTGCAATAATTTAAGAAAATATTAATAGCACCATGCTTTTTCAAATTTTAACTATGTGTCTAAAAATTTTACATAATCTGCAATGAATATTACTTTTCATAGTTTAATGCTTGAAAATTTAATATTGGTCGAATAATTTTTCTTATGACTATTGTAGTGCTTCTTGGTGGTTAATCTTTTGCCTCATATACCCTTCTCCATTCCAACTCCTTCACATTTTGACTGTTGTTCGCTGCCAGTAATACACCATTCTCAAATTTGGCATTCATGTAAATCTCCAGATCCACGATGTTTAGATGATCATCAGGCAAATGACTTGCAGATTTTGTAGCTCTCAATAAATGCTCAGGTCCAAGTTTAACGGAAGTGTTTTTTATTCTTTCTTTTTTAAAGGTTTGTTAGATGGAACAATACTGAAGCATTATTAATAAAATAATGTAACTAAAGAGTATCTTCATCTCAAAAACCCTACATATCTCCTCCCCGCTCTAACAGAAAGGGGGATTTGGGACTCCCCTTCCTTAAATAAGTCCAACTTTAAATCTACATTCAAAAGTCCTTCCTTAAATAAGTCCAACTTTAAATCTACATTCAAAAGTCCTTCCTTAAATAAGTCCAAATTCAAATCTACATTCTAAAGTAGAAACTTGTTTGAAGTCATATAGGTATTGAAAATAACATGACTGAGTAAATGGGCATAGCAGGAAGAAGCATGAAATTTAGTCACCTCCTTGCAGTCGATTCTGGTTGTTAATGTAATAAAATATAATTGCATTTCTAACGAAGACCTGCGTAGTGCACATTTATTTTGAAAAAAAAATATATACCTTGACTATACAAGAAGAAAAAATGCAAGATTCAAAAAAAGCTAAACAAAATCCATTTTTATTTAATATCATTGCACTTTACGGCTTAATCGAACTAAAAACTGCAAAGGAATGTTATAAATCATAAAAAAATGTAAAACGAGTGTTATAAGGAGGCAGAATGGTATTAAAACAAAAAGATTAAGAATTGAGCATTTGTATTTGAACATTTACAAAAAAGCCCAGAATTATCTGTAAATTTTGTTCGCGGCATCTAAAATTGTTTTTCCAAATTTTTTTTGTACCTATCAACTCAAAATTGGTAAACACATAGAAACATGGGCGTTTCAAATCGAAAATTACGTTTTTTTCAATGCATTTTTATGATTTATCATATTCTGCCGTGCTAAGCACAAAAGGCTTTAAGGGAGTCGATAGCTTTAAGAGGGCCATTGATCTTCATTGGGGACTAATAAATTGACTAGGACCAGTCTAGGTGAGCCAAGAGTTTGTTGCTGGTTGTCAAATTTGTATTTGCATCTAAGTTCGAAATGAGAAATTTCCGTTTAAAGTTGTTTGCCTACATGCACTTGATACAAATGCAACTTTTTCAGAATTTTTTAGAAACATATTTCCCTCATTCACAAATGACCATATACATTGTAATTAGGAAAATATATGACAAAGAATTACTTGATGACCGTAAATCAATTTCGATAAAAAGTGCAGATAAGACTTTTGTGCTTAACACGACAGTATTATACAAAACAATTTTGCATTATAAAACGTTGCAATCGTTTAAAAGAAATCATATTTCTTTAATTGTTTATAAAACTTTCTTCTTGCGATCTAACTACAAAAAATGCAAACACCAACATATTTTTCGAAAAACTATATTATCGAGGTTTTTTTTACAAGCCTTAGCAAAATATTTTTGCTGTCATTCAAAAAAATTCTACATTAAAAAAAGCTTTGATAATTACGTTTTTTTCATAGCGGTTTTTTTTCTCTTTGTAAAAATAAGAGAATGCTACGGAATACATCTAATTACTGTAAGATGCAAAATTTTACGGAAAAAATGTGTAATTATAAGATAGAAAATGTGCAAGATGTGCTGTTAAGAACAATAAAAAAAACTAAAACATAAGTAAAAAATTGATGACACATAATTAAGCTAATACAAACTGTAATTTTCATCCTCTACTTGTGTTTAAGTACTGTTCTTTATATGTACATTATCTTTCGCAAAAAGCAATTGGTTTTTACAACATGTATTGCCACTGTGTCAAATTTTTTTATTGACAAAATTTCTAGCGCTTAGACACATATCTTGTTACTAATTTTTCAGTAATTAATGTGCGCTGATCTTAAATTAATGGTTTGAAAAAAATCCCTTCTCAATTATTGGGCACTTTGTGGTGTAAATGTCACAGGGGAAAACATTTATGGACTTTAGATTGAAAGAAAGCGTCAAAGGAAAGCAATAAAATCCTTTTCGATTGGTTTATAAAAAATTTTTCATTAATAAATTGCTTCAAATGAAAAAAAAAACCCATTTATTGTAAAATTGATATTAAAAACAAAAGCGCAATGAACTGTTTGAAAAAATGCAAAGCAAAAAAAAAAAACTATGTATATATTCTTTTATCCAGCAGAATAATACATTTAAAGCCGTTCTGAATAACTCATACGTTAAAATAAAGATGAAAATATTTCTACTTAATCCTTAAAATGCTGCAAATGAAAGTCTAATAAAAACTATTTCTTAATATAGATGTAGATATGGAATGCTAAAAAAAATCGCATCAGCATTTAATCCTTTAAAATTTAGCAAAATAATTTATACGTTATTTCAGAAACGCATTTATGCAAATCTTGTAAAAAAAAGTTATTAAGGAAAAACGAGAAAAAAAAGAAAGGAACTGATTCAGTAAAATATGAATACGTAAATGAATACGTACACACACACACACACAAAAAAAAAAAAAAAAAAAACTACGCAAAGTTTTAAATTTTAAAGAATTTCTCTAGAAAAAAAGGCAATAGTTCAGTTCCATTTGTCATCTATTGAGAATGCTTTATCTGCCGTGTTTGAATGAAAATTAAATCGCTCATACATTTAAGGGACCAGCAACATCCTAAAAAACTGATTTAAAGCTGACTTTTTTGCCCCCCGAAAAAAAACTACAAATTTTCTGTATCATTTAAAAAAAATATCATTCTTGCATGACAGTCATTATTCACACCGTGCAACTCAGCATTGTGTTTAATTTGGAAAAACGTTAATAAGTAGTAACTGCTAAGATGTGAGAATTAGTGTAATTACAAGCAAAAACAAATTGGTGCAAAACACTGAGTAATAGGGTCTGTCGGGGTAATTTGGGTATGAAAATGGCCAATCTGTAACTTTCCAATCCCTGTAAAAAATTTATACATACATATTTTTTTTTTCTTTTTCTTGTTTCAGCTTAACATTATGACTTTGAAGAATTGTTTTCTACAAGTTAAATGTTAATAGACCCATTTGCATAAAAATGGAAAACATAAGTTTCACTATACCCAAATTACCCCGTTGATGGGGGAATTTGGGTATAGTGATGGTTAAAGAGCAAAATATGGTTTTAATAATAATCTTACTCAATGTTTTCAAACTTAGGTTGAATGTAGGTGCAATAGAAATAATGGGATAATATGAATACTAATTTTTTTAAGTATTAAGATGGATTTTAGACTGAAAATAGCACAATATGACAATCCGTTAATGGACGGGAAGTAGTTTTTTGATACAGAACATTTCAGCAAATTTAAACAACCTTCCAATTCGCTTTTAGCATATATTACTTTGGGTAGCGAGGATGCACATACATGCCTATGTTTGAAGTCCAATGAAATTATAAATTGTCCTTCTGATTGGTAAAATGTAATGTATACCCAAATTACCCCATGTTTTTAAATCATTAATTACATAAAAACCAATTATGTTAAGTGTTTCAATTCATTGCCTAATTAAAATAAACATATGTAATGTCTACATACCTAAATTTGAAAACCGTAGAATGGCAGGTTAACTAGAAGTACTATTTGGAAGTAGTTGGTTTGCATTGCATCGACATCACCAAAAAGTTTAATTTATTTTTTATGAGTTTTAAAAATAGTGTTGGCAACATTTTTTTCAGCATATATTCTTAGGTAAGGAGGATGTTCATAACTGTGAATTTTTGTAGGTGTATCAAATGAATAGTTTTGATTTTATTCAATAAAATATAACTTATACCCAAATTAACCCGACTACCCAAATTACCCCGACGGACCCTAGGCATAAAGCTATTTTACAAATCTAAAATCTGATTAGTCTCATTAACTTTACAAATGCAAAACTTGCTTATTGTAAAAAGCAGAATTTAAATCTGACTTTTAGGTAGTCATATGTATGTATCTATGATCGCTTAAAGGTAAAATTTTCTATGGTTTCTGGGTGGACGACGGCATCAGGGATCACAGTGATGAGGGCAAAAAAAAAAAAAAAAAACTTGGTGATATCTCTTCAAGGATCCGTTTGCAAGGAACATAGCTTCCGTAGGTAGCTAATATTTATTCAAGTATTTAATTTTATTCATAACAAAGAAATTCAGTATCGAACCTCAATAAGTCTGAAAACATGCGATAAATGTTTTCACATTGTTTTAAATTGGCAACGTTGCATTACGTATTGTAAATCATTAGTAGTACACGAATTAGTTCGCATTTAACTGGTAATTCGGCTATTTTATATCTATTATTTTAGCAATGAAGGTATAATTGTTTTTTTTTAGTATTGCTCATGCCATTTAAAAAAAAAAATAGATGAACCGCAATCAGTAGATATCAAATATTTGTTACAAATTGAAAAACCGAATGCGGCTTACATTTTCAATTATTTAAAATGCATTGTCACATCGCAACATAAATTTATAAAAACAATTTTATTTATAAATGATAAGCAAATAGTGAACAAGACTTAATCAGTATAAACGCCCAGTAAATATTTTCCAATATCTAAAATATGCAGTGTCATGTTAATGTTTTCCCTTTACTTCATGTTTCATCACGCTCCAAGCAGCAAATAAAATTACTAAACTAAACATTTTTTCCCTAATTTTTGGAGTAAAAATGTTATCTCTCCTAACGAGTCTCTAGAGCCAGGAGAGCATAAATAAAGAAGATATTTCCCCTGCGGAGGAAAATGTTGTTTTTTTCCACCATTGCAAAAACGAAAAAAAAGTAGAGGCGAAGACATTAAAAATACAATTAAGCATTTTTTACTTTCTGCTTTTGAAACAACATGTTTTTAATGCGAGCCGACATATGCGAAAAACCTCTGAGCGGATAAATTGATTTTATGCACTGTAACTTTAAACAGCTTCCACCTATTAAAATTAGTACTACGCTGTTTCACAACATTTTTAAAGGTACTCAGCATCTAGACAAAGAATGTAAGTTTGCAAATTTATGTCTTGAAAACATTGTTAATCAATTCATATTAATATTTTGGAAATTTTATGAAAATGTATATTTTATGTGATTAATAATTCAATAGCAATTCACATTTTTTGGAGCACAATATGTTTGTTTTCGGAAAATTCATTCAACTGTAAAAATTCATTTTTGTTTCCATTAAAGTTTTCGTTTTCAAAATACTAATATTGTAAATAAAATTTTAAATTGCAAATTATGAATTCAGCATAAAATATAAACACACAAATGGGCACAATTTCTTGTAGTCATTATTTTGTTATTTTATAATACTGCTAAACACAAAGTTTGTCCTAAAGTTGGTTGCTGCTTTGTCAGATCACTTTATCAAACCTTATCTAATAATGTTTAAGGTACAACATTCATTAAGGTCGATTTAAACACACTGGCGACTAAATCAGCCACTAAGTTAGCTATTTTGAAGCAAAGGAAACTGTGGCGACTGTTTTAGCCAAAATATGGGTTAAAACGACAATTTGTCAATCAATTATAGAGAACGGCTGCTAGTTTTGCAAAATACAAATAAAATAGGTACATAGACACCCTTTGGTCTACTTTGAAAAAAAAAAAAAATCAAATAATTTAAAATTCGCCTAAAAAAACGGAACTTTTTTCTCGCTTTTTTTTCTTGAAAATAAACGTTTTGAAAAGTAATGAAATGGAATGTAACAAATGCACTCTATAACCAAAAAAAAAAAATCGACGCACCAAGAAGGAGTGATCCGATTGAGACGAAAATTGGTGGATTGGAAGAAAATGCACAGAATAGTAAATGATTAAATTCTCAGAACAATTGAATAATTTATTTCAGAGTTACAATAACAAGTTCAATAAGGTATTGACCCGCCTCTAGCCTGGATACAGGGTGTCCTGCGGTATTTCAGGCCAAATTTGCTCCAATTGTCGGACGAGCTTGTCAACATTCCTTGTCGGATGCAATCGCCATCCCATCATATCCCAGACATGCTCGATAGGAGAGAGATTTGGCGATCTGGCAGGCCACGGAAGAGTTTGACAAGCTTGCAGACAGTTCATAGCAACATGTGCCGCGTGTTATCTGGCATGTTCCTGCTGAAACCCAGCTGAGGTTACTGCAAAAAGAACGGCAGCAAAACAGGTCTTAGTATGTCGTCGACATACCACTGTACAGTAAGTGTACCGCTAATTACGAACAAAGGGGTCCAGCTACCGAAGGAAATGGCACCCCAAACTATAATGCCTTACTGAGGACCAGTGTGGCGAGCAAAAGTGAAACCAGGATCCTCCTCCTACCCAGGGTGTCTCCAAACACGACTTCGATGATCGTCTAGACACAGTTGGAAGCGGGATGCATCACTAAAGACTGTACGTCCCCAGTCGCACCATTCCAACCTGATCGAGCCATGCACCACTGTAATCTGGCTTGGCAGTGTGTAGGCATCAGTGGCAGGTGGCGTAACGGTCGGCGCGAGCGTAGATTTCGTTGTCCCAACCGTCTGTAAATGTTCATGATGGACACTGGTCTTTGGGTTGAACGTCTGATGGTTTATAGAGGTGAAGAAAGCGCTGTGAGTGCTGATCGAACAATCACTCTGGCAACACGATCTGTTGCGACCCTAGGTCGAACGCTACCATCCTGATCTTGATCTCTGCCATTTTCCACTCATCCGTGCCAGAATCTTCGAATCGCCGCATCGCTTCGATTCAAATGACGAGCGATTTTCCGATTTGACCAACCAGCGTCTTTCAATCCAATAATACGACCTCTTTTTAACTCTGACCGTAGCTCGTAATGAGCACGAACCATGTGGCGAAGCATTTTTAAGTTGTTGAAAGGTAATATGAATCGCAATCAAACCGAAAGTTTTAACAATTGTTGAAGAACTGCTCTTTATACACATCTGCTGGATGCGCAGTTTCGATGAGCTGGAGATCAAACTATCCATTCATTGGACACCAAATTTTAATCGTTTGCATATCTGGTCAAAACACTCATGCATACAAAATTTCAAAGCAATCAGATGGTTTCTTCTTGGTGCGTCGATTTTTTTGTTATAGAGTGTATGTTCACGAAAGCAAATGTGTGAAGTTTTTACGAAACATATGTGTGCGTAAAACGTTTCTTCTTTGCAAACACGTCTTTCGTAAACAATGAGATTCTGTTACTGCTGTATCCTTATAGCAGGAATTGGTAAATGGAGGGGGAAAGCTCAATCATACGCTTAGCAAAAGCTGAGGCAAATACCTCAAGTCACATGACTCAAAGTCAACAAATGGTTAACACGTTTTGCGTGAAACTAGCGATAGAACCCTGATTTTGTCCACAATGCTTTGCTTTAAAATCTCTCACGTGGTTTGGGGTATTTGCTTTACGAGTGAAAATATTCACTCCCTCCATTTCATCTCTTCTCAATGGCCGTAATAAAAATGAATCTCGATAGTTTTTGTTTTTTAATATCTTCTAGACTTATTACGTATATTTTTTTTTCGAAACGGACACAATTTTTACTTGTTCGGAAATATTGCAAATACCGCATTTCTAGCACTTTTAAAGCAATCCATCATTTACTATTGTCTTTTGTTAAGAGTCAGACAATGTGAAGTTATACCAGAATTAGCTTGTGCATGTTTATTTAGTGTTCATTTAAATGAATCGGAAAATATCGGGAAACTGTTATCTTTGGCTTTTTAAATTTGTTCACATTTTCTTTTCGGGGACATTTGAAGACTATCCTTATATATTATTTCTGTAGCCTGTTTTTGGTTTCTACGCCAGATTTTCCTCAATTCTTGATCAATTTCTTTGTTTTACACCTTATTTTAAAGCTTATGGTGCTGTCTACTGACGAAAAATAGACCCACGGTCTAAAAATTGTTTTTTTTTCAGCCGAGAAACCTGTTTTAAAGAACCAGAATGAGGTTTTCGGTTAAACTTATAACTTTAACTTACACTATGACCAACAGAGCTGAATAGCTTGATCGGCAGAGCGTTCTCCTCGTAACCAGGAGAATGAGTGTTCGGGCCCACGTCCGGACAATCTGCTTAAAAAAATTAGAGAAATATCGCGCATTACAAGAACACTTAATTAAGTGAATAACAGATGTGATGGAACAGAATAAATGAGAAGGAAACGCTCCTTTCTGTTATGAAAGCTTGATGTGACTTTGTGCTAAATTACTTCTGAATTGTACGTTTTTTTTTTTTTTTTTTTAAGCTTTGGCTCTGGTAAGAAAATTAAAGCATAATATAAGCAAAAATATAAGTCACAGGTTTAAGATTTCAGACTACAAAAGAATTGTTTTTTGTTCAGAAAAAAATAAAAAATCGTATATTGAAATATATATTCTTCTAATGAGTTTTTGACTCTTTGTACAAATAAAAAAATTACAACCTCAATTTGAAGGGTAAAATATATATTTTTTCTTCTTTTTGCAAAAAAACAAATTGCTTATCACATTTTTACTAATTCGAAAAGCTCCGCTTAAAAAAGAGAATAGTTCAATTTATTTTGTATTTTAACCGTGCAGTTAAATGATGAACACGTGCGGCCATCTGAGTCATAACGGTTCAAGCAGCCTGCGGTAACAAATTGTAAAAATTTTCAAAACTAAAAACATTTTTCTTTAATATCTTATATATTATTCCCTTCTCATTTTAAAGCTTATCAGACTGGCTAATGACGAAAAATGGACTTACGGTCGAAAAATCAAGTTTTCTGAAACGCCCCTTGCTGTTTCAAAACCTTGATGCAGCCTGTAGTTCGTATGCATTTTTTTTTAAAGCAAAGTTCTAATGCAGTTTTCCAATTTTTTACGTCGCTTTCGGCAAAAAAAAAAAGCCTGTGTGTGTGTGTGTTCATATTTTAATAAAGCTTAAAAGCACTGGACTTAGTTGTTCGGTTAAATTGATAAGTTTTTTTCAGTAGAGCGTTCGGCTATAAACTATCTGAACTTCTGGCAAGCTTGAGCTGTCCGACATAATATCGAATTTATATTAGTATTACGCATTACATGTACTCATAACATACACACGTAATAAAATAAATGAAGTGGGAATGCTACTTGGCGTTTCGACTCCTCTATGCAGGTTACAGTTATCATTCGGATAAGTTGACTGTTAATCGAAGGGTGTTCTTTCTTTTTTTTAAGCTTTGACTACATCCAGACCACTCAGCATAATGTAAACCTAAAAAAGTATTAGATTTACCTAAAGGAAATTCTTTTTGTGCAGAAAAACATTTTCATTGTATGCTGAAATGTAGATGTTTCTAATAGCAGTGTTCGACCTTTTGTACAAATGAAAAAATACTACGCCAAATTAAAACTACGAGTTTCTCCCAGTAAACCTTTAAT
Organism: Uloborus diversus; assembly: GCF_026930045.1. Taxonomy (NCBI): domain Eukaryota; kingdom Metazoa; phylum Arthropoda; class Arachnida; order Araneae; family Uloboridae; genus Uloborus; species Uloborus diversus. Next base: position 141,490,492 of record NC_072735.1, on the reverse strand, counting down.
TTTTTATTCGCGCGAATACGATCAACTTCATTAGAAAGAAATAATTTTCTACACCTCTGCTTTCTGCTGAAAAAAAAAAAATACATTTTGTCTACGTTAGAAAAATTACACTTAAAAAACGGACTCAGTTCAACTGGTTTTGGTTTTGAATTTTAAGTGTTCGATTAAAAGAGAAACATGTGCGGGCATTTAAGCCGTAGCGGTTAAAGCAACCTTCTATGTGAAATTTTTCAATATTCAAAGATTAAAACACTTATTTTCAATCTAATTTATTACTTCTCTAGAATGTTTGTTTTAATCGCTACGTGAGATCTTCGTCATTCTTTAATCAAATTCCATGCTTTACGAATAATTTTAAATCGTATCATGCTGGTTAATGACAAAACATAGAAGCATGATCTTACTATTACTTTTTTTTTTTTTTTTGGCAAAAAGCTTTTTTGCTGTTTTTTACTACGCATTCCTTTAATGAATAGCTTTCGAAAAGGAAGGCGCAATTGTTAGGTTTGTTGGGGTGTCGGACTGTTAATCAGAAGGGCGCCAATTCGAATCCGTGCCAATAAATATCTCTTTAATGTTTCTTTTTTTCCCGTCAGATGCTCACATGGGCAGGTCTGTATTTGCCACAACCTGTTTTTTCACATGCACAATTATTGCTTTTTAACGAGTCTCTACTCAGCCACACTTTTAATGATGTTTATGGTTGCATTGAAAATATGTACGACCAAAAGGTGAGCGATGATCAAATTATCACAACGTTGTATTTAACGAGTTTTTGTTACTGATGTCTTTAAATTACATGCATTCTCTTCTACGTTTACTTTTTTTCGGTTCTTCTTCATAATGTTCGTCCTTTGAAATTTTTAGAGAGCGAAATGCCTTATGAAACGATTCGAAGCACAGTGCGGAGTTCCGCACGGGTCGACTAGTTTGTCATACTACAGACTACTAAAGTAGCTATGCTCAGTAGCAGCTCTGTACAGTAATGGTTTTAAATTTCTGCAAAATCAAGTTATTTTTAAACTATTTAAGCAACTATTATTTTTGCGTTTCAAGTTTGCAGCTTGTTTCACTATTTCAAATCCTGAGAATAGACGCTCACAGCTTTGTTGTTTAATCTTACTTTAAAAACGCATTATTCATTTGTTGGGTCTCCAACTCACTTTTGTACTTTCAAAACTATATAGGAAATTCAATTATGTACATAATCTGTTGTATCATTGCAATTTAAAGTAATACGTTGTACTTTTTTTTTTTTTGTAAAATTCTAACGCAGACATATAGTCCGAAGTCTAAGACAGTGTACCATAGATATCACTGAATTATTAAATAATTTAATCAGGTATGCAGTTCCATTTAAGTGTAAATTTGTCTTAGGCAAAAGTGTATACATTTAATTTGATACATTTTTGATGAAATTTAAATACGCGAATAATCCCATTTATAGTTGGAACAAACCTAACCTCGCAGCATTTTGAAGGCCATGCACGCAGATCCTGATCGCAACATTCAGACACTACCCGGTTAGCTTTGCCCCAGTTATAAGTGTTCACTTTCGCGTAGTTGAATATCACACAACAAAAGAAAGTAAGCCTACGACTTAAGTTACATTAACAATATGAAGTACATGTACTATAGGGTGGTTCAAAAATACATGTTAAAAAAGAAAGTTTCTTCTAGATAACAGGACAACCCTCAATATTTTTATAGTTGTGGATAGTAATATACTGGAAGAATTTTAGTTTCGTATTTAAACTGAAAGAAGGTGCTCAACCCCCTCCCCCAAATTTCATAAGTATCGGGAGAGGGGTTAATAAAATTTCACTGAACTGAAAAAACAATGCAACACGTTATCATATACACTAGTACTATGCATATAAATTGCAATGAAATAATTATTTACAAAACCACAGCTGCAGAAATTAAATGTCTCTAAATTTGTGGCAGTTTCTATGCTACGCCTAATGTTAAATTTAGGGGTCATTGAACACTCTCTAAAAATTTGAGTAAAAAGCTAAAACTTTTACACCATACTACTATTAGTAAGTTTAAAAAAAATAGGGGGTGTCCTGTGTGTGTATGGACTCTAGCTGAAAAACAACAACTTTTTTTTGAACCATCCTAATGCACAACTTCATTTAACTAATAAAAAAATGAAGTAGATATACAACCGCATTAATATTAACAATATTAAAGAGATGTACAACGTCATTCAGATTAGATGTGCGATTTCATTGATATTTACAACTTATAACAGATGTAAAACCTCATTTATACTTACAACATAAAGTACATGTACCACCTCCTGAAAATGTCGACACATATTATATGCGCAATAGCATTTTACAAAAATCCAACTATTGTAAGATCAAAAAGTTAGAATACTTTTTTTTCAACGGAATTATAACATACCTCTTTGCGTCAAACTTTCAGGTGTAGATAATGTACTTGTCCTAATTATCTTTGGATCACTTCGTCCTTTGGAATTGTAGGCATACACAGCTACAACGAAACTAGTACCGGGCGTTAGGTCGTATACGTTAAAAATCGGCGTCAGATTCGTCATGTTGTTCATCATGAGCACATGATCAGCATCATAAATCTCCAGAATAAAGCTCTGCTGCAAACCACCGTCATAGCCTTCTTGGCATCTTACCATGAAAGATTCTTCCGTATGGTTGCTTGCACTGCAGTTTTGAACGGCATCTGGTTGACCTAAGGCGAAATTATGATAAATTATGATAATTCTTAAAGTGTGTTTTTATTTTTAAATTACAAAAGTTTCAAAACTAATGTAAGTCATCAAATATATGTATTTAAAATGACAAGAAAAAAAACATTAATTTAAAAAAAAATGTTTGAAAAATAAATAATTGAAAACAAACTACTTAGTTGTCGAAATGGGAAAAAAAATGTAATGAAATTCAGGTAAAAATATAAAATTATTCAAAAATGTAATTTTTTTAAAAATAAATTTAGTGGTAAATTTGGATTATTAAAAAACACATCCCAAGGCGATTTTTTTTGACATTTTCTTAAATGTTTTGCTTTATTTTTCACTGGATATAGCGACTTATTTTACTATTAGTGTGTGGTAAACTAATAATAACTAATAACTAAAATAATAATAAAACAAACCGTATTCTCACACTAATAAAAGTACATTTATATTATTATTAGTGTGAGAGTTTCTAAAATCATTTCATATTTTAGCATTTTAGAGTGAAATGGGAGAAAAATAGTTTTCATACGAATGTTCTTTAACATGCTAAATGCGACAAAGACGCTGACTATTTTCTGCACTTTCAATATCCAATGACTGCATCTCGGTTTTCAAACCAACGTCTTACTACTAAGCTGTCCCTCTGGCTTTTAACTCATTACTAATATTTTTATTAATAAAGTTGTTAATCCTAAATACTACAAACGCGTTTGCATTTTCGCCTAATTTGTGTTTATTATACATAACTTTTTAGCGCTTATTTAGTACTTTAAAATATAGTACCATAAACACAGTGCTTAAGAATTTTTCTGTGCGGAAATTGACATTATCTATCGTATGATTTCATTTGTAGCATTATTTTTTTTAGTCATTGGAGCTTAAAACTAATTTAAATCTAAAACACTATGACTTATAATATGTTTTCTGTTGAAATGAAAATTACGCACTGTAACTTAATAAAAAAAGAATATTGTCATGTAAAAAATAAAAATGTATGGCTAAAAGAGCTTTTTTTAACAGATATGCAAACAAAAACTTTTAATGGCGCTCATTCTCAGTAAAAAAATAAACTGAAATCTACAACATCCTCAATCAAAACAAACTTGAAATTTGATCTTTAATGATTAGAAAAATGATTTTTAAAGTAAAAAAAAAGTTTTCAAGGAAAATTAATAATCAAAGATGCAATCAGTTATCTTTGCTGTTTCTTTAAGAAAGGAAAATAACCCTTTTAAAAATAGCTTTGACTGTTGCTTTAACGACAGAAAAATTCGAATAAAATAGTCTGTTAGAAGAAACTACAAACGAAAACTTTAAAGGAAAAAATGCGACAGAAATAAAAGTGTTTTCGTTGCAATCAAAATTTCTAAGACATAAAAATGCAGACGCACAAAGAAAAAATATATATTTTTCTTATTCAGAAATTCTAGACTTTAAGGAAGTCTCCACTTCTAACATTAAAATGGGAAATATATAATCAAAGCCGCTTCCAGAACCCCTCTTCTCCATACTGCACTTTTAAGAAAGAAAGGCATACTTCATATTTTTCTTTTAACATTTCTTTTTGAACTAAAGATTGTTTATTAGACACTAAGGTTACATAATTGTTTTACACCTAAAATAGTTAAGTCAAAAAAGAAAAAAACGAATCATAGAAATATCACTTGTTATGATGCATAAAGTAATTTTCTAAAGTGGCGCAAAATAAAGATTTTTCAGAAACTTCTTATAACAAAAACAGTCACATAATATTACTATATGTTAGTGCAGTTTTAACTATTTTGTACTATTTCGTATAAATATTGATGCTTATGCTTGGAAATAAAGGGATATATTTGCAGTGGATAGGTTCCTCTGAAGTATTTTTCTGAATAAAAACTCGTAACATAAAAAATGACTAGTTTGACTTTTTTTAATGTGCATTAGACAAATACAAAAAATCTATATGCAACACAAAGGGCCAGAAAGCAAAACGCATAGCAGTACAAAAAACAAGAGAACCGTTTGATGAATAGTTGAACATTTGTTTGCCCTTTTTAATTCCGGTCGGTATTATAAGTGCTAAGACAGCCGAAAAAGTGATTGGTACTGATTGCTCTTACATAAAGGAATTTTTTTTAAATCTTCTGCCGCTAAAAAAATTCTTTGGTTGTACACTATTGTACATTTTCCACTTTTATTTGGAGTTTGCTTAAATGCTGTAGTCTTTAAAACTCATTCATAACGCTTTAGACTAAGAATTTTGAATAGTAGCCACTGGCTACCAGAGTCACAAAAAAAAAAAAGACGGTAGCGACTTTTGATTTTTGGTATTCATTTTTTTTTAAATGTATTCAGCGCAAAAAAAAAAAAAAAAAAGGCGTTAAGGAAGTTCACTTTGAATTACGTTTTCAAGCTGGAGTCGATTCATGCGCGGAAAATCTCAGGATTAGAAACGTGTTGTTACGAAATACGATATGGTTTTTGCAAAGAAAGAAACATATAGCAGCCTCTTTTGGCGACAAATAATTTTTTGGTAGCCATGTTCAATGACAAGGTCGTCACTAGTCGCTAACGGGCGACTAGTGACTGCTAATCTATAGTCTTACCATTCAGGAATGTTTTTTTTTTCCTTTTTTACAAATAATAACATTCTAATAATCGGAGATTGCCAATGTTTAAGTTTCCATGTTTTTAGGTATATGCCTTCTATCCGCCTTTCTAGCTTAAGATATCGATTGCAACTTCCTTAATTACAACATATTCAATGTCATTAGCATTTTTCATCCGTTTAGAAGGAATATCAATCATAATAACTTTAACAATCTACTTTAAAAACATATCACATTTTAATGTTAAACATTATTTGTTAGATACCTTACCGTGTCTGAACTCTTACATATTCTCATCAACAACACATTCATTATTTTCAGCGCCGAAAATTCAATTCAAATTTATGCAAGAAAAAAAATTTATAAACGCATTTAGGATTCATAAATACAAAATCTAGCATTAGTGGATGATTAAGCAGAATGCGAGGAATCATCAAAAGAAGTAATCCACTTCAACAAGTAATTAGATACGGCTAACGAGATATTAACGAGGATCCGAGTAAATTAGATACAAAAGAACAAATGACTTTGGGACGACTCCAAGTACAGTGTGCTGAGGAAGTCCCTTGTGATATCGCATTAATGCTAAATTTGTCTTTTTCGTCTCATTAGACAAAAAACATATTCAAAACAAAAAGTGTGAGTAACACTAAATTGTTAATTCTTAAGTTTTAAATAAGAAAAAAGTAGCACTACGTAAAAAAACTTCGCTTACCAGACTAATTTTGAGGTTTTGGGTGAGAATTTAATGGAGACTCTAGTGGATAGATAAACTTGGAAACTTTATTTATCATTTGATGGCAAGAGGATATATTATACGTCGCGCGGACAGTATCACACAAACACAAAATATTGACATTTCTTGCAAAATATTAAAGATAAAGACATTGATGTAAAATGCTAAACATGGTTTGTTTTAACCACTATATCAATTGAAATTGATAATTCCTTGACACTGTCTCCGACGATACAGTAACCTGATTTTCAAGTATGCCGGTCAAGGGGGGACTTAAGTATTTCAGTTCATACCACTGTGTGTAAGTAAAGGGCAGCTACTGATTTTTTTTAAATTATTATTATTATTATTATTATTATTATTATTATCATTTTTTGCATCTTTGCCATCTATTGTACGTTACCTTTAGTGTACAAGCTTGCTTACTTGGTTTCCGCTGAAATAATTAGCATAACAATATTCCTATTGTTAGTATTGGATCCATAACGCGTTTCCTCAAATATCTCAAAATCTAATTCCAGATACTGTCCTTTACCTGCCTGCGGCAGCAAAGAACAACAAAATCCTATACTTCCATACTTGTCTAGAATCGATTTTTAAAAATGTATAAGTGGTCAAAATTTTAGCAACTAAATAATGTGGTAAAATTATTTGTTTGCTTTGAGTTTTACCAGCAAACATAAGATCTTAAAGCTTAACACAAAATGTGAATTTCAGTGCAAACAAAAACTCACACCATGCTTCTACAAATCAGTAAAAACAGAATGTAGGTTTTTACAGCGTAAACTCAATAAATTTCACATGGTAGAAATAATGAACGTTTTTCCCGACATACTGGATCCGAGTGCAGTCAAGCACTAGACCTCTGTCAATTTTTGGTACCGTTCTTTCTGCTTAAAAGAAACTAAAACTGCTTAAAAGAAACTGAAACTACTTAAAGCGTCACATACTAACTCTGAATAGTAGAAACAATGACCACTAGGAATGAAGTAGGGCGATTAGTAACTAGATTATAATACACGGAAGAAACTTGAAAAATGAAAGTGCATAAAAGATAATTTCATATTTAATGTTTTTTACCACAATTTAAGTTCGAACATAAATTATGAAATCCATGGTTTATCTAAAGTTTTCTCTTCTAGAATCTCAGGTTTAAAACGCGAAGTTAGTCCTTTCTATTGACAACACGAGTAAAATGTTTGGAATAATTCGAAGTATACATACACATGTCAGAATTACGATTCGGACTCATACTTGTTTACTCCACACTCATTGACATTATTTTATGTAGTTGTGTGCACTTTCCAGTGAATTTACAATCAATGCAATTATATCTTCCCCTAGGCGAAATGATGCTATTATAACCTCACACTTCTCACGAAGATTGCATATTTCCATTTAATCTGTGAAGTGCGTGCACATGTTTTGCATGCATACACCACTCAAAGTACACAAACGCATTCCTATCTCTGCTTGCAACTAGTTTCTGTATCCTACAGACTGCTTTAATCAAGCTCAGGTTCTAACGATTGATTTATGATGCTTCCGAAATATGTACCATGCGTTTAGACTGATTGATCTGTTTCGGGAGATTGTTGACACGCATTCAATTTCTGCAAGTTCTTAGTGTAATTGAACTCTGCCAAATACTGTTCGCAATTCACTGAAGTTAGTTTAATCATACAGAAATGTAGCATTTGCCATGATGCACACACACAAGATGAGGTTTATGGTGATTGAAAAGCTGCAAAACTGGTGATAGTATTTGCAAGAATTATGCTCAAGGCGATGTTATGTTCAGAGTTGGCCATTTTGCTTAGAGGAGGTAAATTTATGTATGCAAACTCGTCTGAGTTCCATTCGTAGAGCATAGAGGTTTTGTAAACAACAATGGCTTCGAATAGATAGTTATAAAAGCTCACACTTTTGGATTTTAAACAGAGAAGTGAGTCACATGGTAAAGGATAAAAAAAAGCAACTACACTCTTAAAAGTTCAGGAAACTTTTATGGTAAATACTACTGGAAAATGGATTGCTTACAGTACAGAAAAAAATTACAGTGAATTATACCGAAAAAATAAACGATTGCAGCGCCAAGTGACTCACAACGTGACTCACAGTGCGAAGCAGATAACACCGTGTTTCCCTTCGCTCAATGTGTTCCAACTTGTGTGGTGGGCAACAAAGCCGCCTGCCAGTCCGAAATTCCCAAGATCAAGGTGTGCGCATTTTGCGTTTTTTAACTCTCGTTTACTCTACCGTGAAAATTTACAGTAAAATAGGATGAAAAGGTAACAGTTACTGACAACATGTATGCCAGTAACTTTTACAGTACAATTTCTTAGTTTTTTTGAGTGTAGGGTTGTTTGTCCAGTGAATGAACACACCAGTTCTAGGAAAATAATGCTTGATAATTTTTCTATTTTTCTATTTGATAATTTTTCTATTGAATTTTGTCGTGTCCGACAACATCATCAACTGTATACAAGAAAAAATTGATTGAATAGAAATGGAAGAAAAAAAAACCTTCGAAAGTAGAAAATTTAAATTAAGAGATGTTTTTATTAATTCACGTCAGAGCAATACAAAATTATAATTATCATCTCAAAAAATATCCTGCACAACTTAAGGTTTTAAACTGACAACGGAGTTGGTTGTAAAACTCCGTAAATTTTACGAACGATATAAATTCGTTCTCAAGCTTTCTCACTGTTCCTTAAGAAGATAAATTCATCTTATGTGGTACATGGCTGATGTGACATCATATTTACTTCATAATCCAGCTGACAGTTTGAAATCGTTCTTTTAAGGAATATTTAACGATAGCTTTATGGGAAAAATGTAGAATTTTCCACAGCGAAACAAATGACTCTATTCAGTCGATAACTGTAGCTTTTCGCAGCATATCTGTGACCATACTCTCATGATTTTTATATTTAATTTTCTTCAAGTATCATTCTGCCATACATATCGTTCCCCAAACTCCTCTCTTTTACATTTCCTTTCTCTAGTCTGAAAATAAAATAGTCTTCAAAATGCTACGTCCTCGAAACCCGCCACCTTCCAAAAACTTTACAGAGCATACGTTTCTGGAGTTGAGCCCCCGAAACATCATCCTCCAACACCATTAAAGTTCGACTAAAACTGCAACTGCGTTTTTGGAGCTTCAAAAAAGTTACCTTAGCAATAATTTTTACCAAATATGGTCTGCAATCAAGTTTTCCAGAATTCAACTTCGAAAATATTAGTGGTGTGGGAAAGGGTGCAACTAAACGCTCCTGGCATATAATATCAATGAAGGATGACGAATTTATTCTTTTAAAACTTCAATTACGAAACATTTTATGTCGAAAATCTCAGAACCTTTCGCCATAGCGTCCTTAAATATCAACAAAAAAATGTATTCTTACGACTGCAAACTTGCAAATCTCCAGGAGAGTCTCAAAACTCCACTTCCTTTAGCGTCATTGAAGACTGTCTACATTTGAGTTTTGGGAAATTCAATCACGAAAAATTGGGAGGGAGAGAATTGCTTGGGGCAGTTCTTGAATACAGTTACTTTCCTAACGTCAACTTGATTTATAATCACGTTTCAGAAACATCAATTTGGTAAAACTTCAGCGAGGGTATTCAAACCTTTCACCCCCTTTTTCTCTCCCAACAACCCTGTGCGTATGCGTGAGTTCATATATTATAGTTTTTAAAAGATGACACTAAGTTCATGTCAGTTTTTTTTTAAATCAAGTGTTCCTAACCCGTTAACAATATTTTCTGGTTGCACCACAGCTACCCGTTAACAATATTTTCTGGTTGCGCTACTGCTACCGTATCACAGAGATTAAGCTTTACTCGATGTACGTACGCTTCAAAGGCATGAAATTCCATCACCATTACAAAACAAAGTCTTGCTTTAGGGTCAACAAGTCGCAATAAAAATATGGATAAAGTGACTTTCCAGTAAAGCTAACTTCAAGCCACTGAAAAATAAATCAATGTGCTATTTTGACTGCTTAAGAAGTAAAATAACTAGGTAAAGTACTGAAACTTTGGTGTGAAAACAATATCACATCTGGAAAAAAAACATTGACCAAACTCTGCCTATCCCTCCACCACCTTTTTTTTAATGAAAGATAAGTGCAACGAATTGCTAAAACCTTAATTCTCCCTGCATCTTGGTTTGTTATTATTTTTCTATTTTTCAGAGTATATACGTTATACGTACACATAAGTTCACGAAAAAGAACCGTCTTGCTTGCACTATAGATCATGTAAATTGATCCGCAGACAACTGCGTATACTAAATTTCAACATTGCTTCATTTATTAACAAACATTTTCGTAAACAAGGGAATTAGAGATTTAATGAATAACCTCCGCGATGAGACGGATTCCTCCGTAACAGTCAATACAAAAGATGATGTTAATCCCAATTCTGCTACAAAGCTTTACAGGAGTCATTCACTCGACATCAAACATGGGCCTCACCACGCACACAAGACAGGACTCGTGCTGCAAATCAATTCAGTAATGAATTTGGTGGACGCTTGCGAATTTGACAGCCGAATTATTAGCTTGCTGCTGCGCATTGTCTTTCATTAAGTGGAAAAGCAAGCCTAATCTTCTGGGACTTCTCTAGCGTTAGAGAGATTGTTGGGCACGTACACTCTGCGCTCTAGACTAAGTAGTGGTGCATCAAATGTTTCATGGATAATTACGCAAAATGTACCAGCGTCTGGAACTATGTTTCGGTAGAATAAGATAGCGTGGTAATGTGCATACCATATGACTGCATTTATATGCACTGTAAATTTAATAAAACAGTACTTATTAATGCAATATACGGCCGTTTAATATATAGGTAAGAATTTTTAGCTGCAGGCGGGGGAGTTGTATTCACGTGCAATCAGTTATTCAGGTTTAATAGTACTAGGTATTTTGTAATAGTGACATTTAATCTAATAAACCACATATTTACTGACTGACGAAAAGAAGATTTTTTCTATTACTACTAATAAACCATACATACAGGGGAAAGTGGAGTACCTTTATCTGATTTCACCTTCACTTTTTACCTTTATATTTTCACTTTTTACCCATTAAGTTTATATAGACTGTCAATAAAATAACAAAACAATTTTTCCTCAATAAATTAGCGTTTCATATATAATATCTGTTTTCAATATTAAGTAAATTGTTTTAGTGCATACTTATTAGAAATTGAAACAAAAAGGGTGATTAGAACCGTAGAACTAAACCACACTGACTATGAACTGCTGTATTAGCCAAGGGTCAATGACATTGCTTTAACTGTTAGTTGCGCCTTCGGCACTATTTGATGTTTCTGCTCTACACGGACAAGACAACAATAACAACAACTGGACCATGGTACACCACTCTGTGGTGTATCTTGGACCAGGTTTTAAAAATAATCGGTTATGCAGGTACTGGTTTTCTTTTAACTCTGGCTTTTAAGTATGGAAAAAATATCATATTGGTAAATTTTTAGCTATTAGCTAAGTGTATTTACTGAAGTTTCGTATTTATATGTCATCCGTATACCAGTGATAAATATTCAAAACAGGAAGGTTTTTCTTCTTTTTTTTTTTTTTTTTTGTCTTTTGTTTTGTTTTTGAAGAAGTTGTCAAGAATATGAATGTATATTTTTAAAATGCTGTTTCTTTTTTTACAATATTGAAGAAGTCACTTAAAATTAAGTTTAGTCACAAAACTAAACCCTAAAAGGTAGTTCTTGATTGGATAGTCTTGAGAGTAACATACAAATTTACCTTAATTTTAGACGCTATACTGGTACACACGATTCAGTTTTGACGCTCTATCGAATGTTATGATAACATTGCATTAATGGATAGACCAACCAAACTTCGTGCCTCTCTCACTATAACCGCAGGGTCTTTAGTAATGATCGGTTGTTCTTATGAGCATTTATATCGTTTTCAAACTACGGTTACAAAATTCACCATGATGCTTGGATACAGATTATTGTAGGTTAAAATTTTTGACCTCTTCCTGTTCAAGTAGGAAACGGATTAAGTTCAAAAGTTGCTTTCAGATGCAGGTTGTAGTGTCTCTACTCGAGGCATCCTGCGTTCTGTCGGCTTATGGTATTTTCTTTGCAAATGTACCCTGAATATAAAGACGTATGATTTATCTAAATTGAGATGGGACTGAAACATTTATTCACTACTGTGGTAGACATCTATTATTTAAAGCTTGTAGCTAAAGTCTTTCTGACACATCTATGATGATTGACAGCAGACATACTAATATGTTAAAGCTAAAAATTAGTTGAGCTAACTGAACTATATTTATTTTACTGAATTTTAATAATTGCTATTTATTTTTTGCATTGTGATAGCTGATTTACTTAAGGGAATACATCAGTTATTAAAATTTAAAAAAAGTAAATTTCAAAAAGGAATCAAATGAAGAAAAAACTTTAATGGACTAAAGATTTTTTCAAATGTCATTAATATAGTAAAATGAGTATCTTTTTGGAAACAGTAGGCTGTTTTTTTTTCTTTTGTATTTTTAAGCTAGCATTAATTTTAAATTATGTACATATCAACTCAAGGTCACAAAACTAGCTTTCGTGAATCATATAATTCTAAAACTCTTCTATTTTTTTTCTTTTTGTATATGTTACTGTTTATAACTCATACTAATATATCTGAAAGTAATTTCGTAGTTTCCACTTTAAATACTGTGCTTAAGAGTTAATAATAAACTTTTTACAGTTTTGAAGAAAAGAAAGGACAACTTGTGCAAGTTTAAACAAACACTGTTATCAAACTTAAGGGCATTTTTTAATTTAAACTTCTGTTGAGTAATAACAGGGTGATATAAAGAAACATTCTGAGAGACATATGCATTTTCTTTTACATCTTTAAATGTTTCTTTTCAATAGCTAAAAAGGCAAAACATTGATAGATTCATTGAAGAGTTCATCATGCTTTCGCCCATTTTTCACTTCTACATTTATTTAAAGTGAAAATTCATTAAACTTCTGAATCAATTAGCGAAACAAATGTACAATACAAAATTATTACATGCTTTTATCAAATTCAGTGTAAACAACTCACTCATTTCCATTAGCCTAAATTTATCACTTAAGGGAAAATACTGTCAAAATTACATGATTTATTGAACTTCAATATAAAAGTTTCGTCACAAATTACAACAAGCAATTTTTATGCATCTTTGTTAAAACTTATTTCGTTCATAACCTAAAACAATCTTAACAGAGCGTAACATTTATTAGACAATAATACTTTGATTTATGCTTTGCTCTCACATTTATTTATTGTCGTAAATCGTCCGAACTTATTAAGTAATCTACAGAGCAATGTTAATAGCCTAAACACATTAACGCACTGCAAAAGCAGCAGGCTAATCCTAGACAACAAGGCATTTATTTCGTGACCTATTCATGGAGTACAGGATAAGACTTCCCTGTCTTACAGGGCCTCATGACAGAAATCAATCTACTAATGAAACCAGCGAAGGCAAGTGGATTTGACAGTCAAATTATTGGCTCGTTGCCCTACCTTGTATTTTATTAACTAATGGAGCGAGATGAGCTCGTGATTCGTCAACGTGAAAGAACGGTAATACATTTCAAGGTGTTTTGTCACTTCGAGTAATAAGCTAAGGAATAAGTTAACAGTACTATTTGCAAAACAAAAATGTTGGAATATTGTTAGTTCTAGTGTAGCAATGATATTTTGTATCGTATTATATTGTTATATCGTAATGTATCAAGTATTTTATTGATTGATGGAGTAAGATTAATTTGTGATTCGTTGGCGTGAAGGAACGATAATACATTTCAACGAGTTTTGTCACTTCGAGCAATAAATTAAAGATACAACTTCGATAACTTAATGATAACTTAAGATGATAGTTTATTGATAATTGAACAAATGAGCAATAATTGAACTAACGATAATTTTTTGATAACCAAACGATACTTCGAGCAATACGAGAGTGGAATTTTTGAAATACAGTCAAATTCCGATACAACGTTATTGAGGAACCAATTCTAAGGTGGAAATAGCCAGTTAGGCGGTATATCGAATTAGTGTAAAATACAAGTGATACCCGGTCATGTTTTACATCCTTTAACAGCTCCATTTGATTTTGTTTTATCTGGTGGCCAACGATAAAAAAAAGTTCACTCTCATCCATGCTGTAGATATCAGAAGCAGCATATTGGAAAATTAAGTTTTGAATAAGTTTGAATTGAAAGAATGTTTAATTTCACAAACTTCATTTGAAATATATGTATGATAATTTAGAATCAACACCTTTCAAGCTTTCTTTGAACTTCAGTCATCTAATCAGTCATTTGGACTTATTGATATAATTTTTTAATACCGTTTCAATGTTTATATTTTAAACAAATATAATCCGTATTTCCATCAAAATTTCATCGATGCATCAACTTAAATTTATATGAAACAGGTAAAACAACGCTCACTTTCGCGTAACTTCAACAGCAAGCATTGTATTTTGTCAAATAAAACTGGCTCACAAATCACAAACGAAGACAAGTAAGGGAGACATTTGCATATTGAACGGTCATTTACCTGCTGGAATGACGGTGAAGACGCAGGGCTCTTTCTGCATGCCCACGGAATTCCTCCCCCAGCAGAGCAGTGTTCCATAATCATATTCTGTTCTAGGAATATAAGTGGCAATGCTTCGACTTTCCTCACTCGCAAACGATACTACGTCCATACTCTCCACGGAATTATTGAATTTCCATGCAAATTCCGCCTTAGATGGATCTGCTTCCACTTCACATGAAACTTTGACTGGTTCGTGTCTTGCCACTCCGTATAAGAGTTTTTGGTCGGATTTGCAAACTGGAGCGTCTGGGGAGAGAACGTAAGAGTAAATGGAACATAAATTTTGAAGGACGAGTATATATATATATATATATATATATATATATATATATATATATATATATATATATATATATATATATATATATATATATATATATATATATATATATATATATATATATATATATATATATATATATATAAACTATTAAAATAAAATAAGTCAAAAAATGATTGATGAAATGTTTCATTTTTTTCTAACATATAATGCTTTAAAACTGATAATCTTTTCTCTGTGAACGCCAAAATATAAAAAAGGTACTAGATTCCCCTATTTCCCAATTTTGACCTAATTTAACACTTTTTAGCGATACTGAACACATTATAACAATTTTTGGAAACTGTCCGTTCATCTATTGTGTGTATGTATACCTATTACAGATTTTTGTGTTCGCTCTAATTTAAAACACGATACGCGAATTCGAACAAAATGTGGTACACATTTGTACCCCATGAGAATTAGAGTTCATTCGCCATTTACTCTAGTCACCGTAAACAAAAGGAACAATCATTGCTCTCGAAACGTCTGACTGCTATATCTCAGTAATGCAAGGAATAAAGCAAAAACTTGTACAGGGATGCAACATATTGTGTGTACAGACTATATGTTGATACGTTTTGAAATCTTACCCTCCAAGGTGGCGGTGCAGTTGAACTTATGTTCGTTAAGCCTACTTCTATATATTTAGAAGTAATGCAGGGGTTAAATCAAAATTTTCTTTAACGGGTGAGGGGGGATGAAATTTCATCAGTCATTCATAATTGTCAGCAGCATAGTAATAATTGATGATGTTTTTCTTTCTTTTTTTAAAATTCCGTTTTGTTTCGTATTTCATTTACAGTTATGTCATTTAAAGGACATAATTATAAGACACCTTTCTAGTTTGACAGATAATGAAAGAAAAGATTCAGAACTTAAAAATGTTTTATCAAATGCGTCAAAAACATCAATTTGTTCTGTCATCATATATAATTATTTTATAATCATGATAGTTTTCTACAATTTAATGAAAAAACTTAAAAACATAATGGACAAAACTATAAGACACGAACCGTTTTTTCTAAATACAGTGGTTAACACAGTTAGCAGACACTAATGGTCTAAAAGAAAATAGTCTAACATAGTTATTAAATATTTGGTGAAGCCGCTATTGTTTTTTATAACATGAAAGATGCGATTCGGCATCGAATCTATCAATTCTAACAAAATATCGCAAGACAATTCTTCCCAAGCGCATTTCGTAGCATTCTTTAGGTTTTCGACACATGTAAACTGACACCCATTTTGGTAAACCGTACGAGCAAAGGTCCCCCATAGGAGAACATAGATACTTTCAGCTGAAAGCCACTTTTTTGTTTCGTGCGATGCATGAATCAGTGCGTTATCGTGCTGGAAAGTGTAGTTTTCGCCACAAGAAGTTCACCGCATATGGCTAGTTCATCTTAAAGAAAATTCTTATACTTTTTGGAAGCCATGAATGCACAAAAACAATATTCGTTTTCCCTTAAGCCGAAAAACCAGTTCAAACTATTACTGATCCTCCACCCATTTGGCGGCTCATTAGTACATGAGGAGAGTTCATAAATCATGCTAAAAATATTGAAATCCGTCAAGACCATCCTGGTTAAACTTTTCTGTCATCAGAAAGTAACACATAGTACCATTTGGAGGTCCATACTTAGTTTGTTTAGCGAAGTTTAGACGCTCATTTTGTGTTGGCTTAGAAGCGATAGTTTTTTGTTAATTTGTTATGCTTCACATAGGAAACACAGTGCAACCCTCTGCGAATGGTTCTCCATAAACAATTCAGTTTCAAAGCATTTTCAATACCTGTAGTGGTCATCTTTTTCTGTGTAACGAGCAAAAGCACATGGCGTCTTTCTCTTGAGGACAAACAAGGATTACGTCCAAAACTTTTAATCATCGATACCTTAATTCCCCTTTTCAAAACATTTCTAATTGTGCATCTAGAGCTGTTAATAACTTTTGAAATATTGCTAATTGAAGCACTCGTTCCATAAATCACCAAATTTCGCGAATTTTACTTTCTTTTAATTCTGTACCTAGTGGCATGTTAGTAACAGCATGCAGAAAATTTGCATATTGCTCATTATTTTCAAAAAAAAAAAAAGCGTTTTAAGGAAAATGTTAGGGTGTCTTATAATTTTGTCCATGGTGTTTTTGTTTATTTTTTTTATTAATCTCTAACAAAATATAATTTCTGTAAAACAATTACATGTGATAACAGAATAAATGAATCTTTACATAAATCAAATGTAATTTTTAGGACTGCATTTTTTTTTCTTAATTAAGACAGAAATAATATCTATGTTATGTTTATAACAAAAAAGATATCAAGTGAGGTTGAAAGGTAACGTGACGCCAATCAAAATTGTTTTTTTTCCTCGACTAAAAGGATTAAAAGTATTTGTTAAAAACACTTAAAAAAATTTGAAACTTACACTGTACTCTAAGGTATAAAGCGGCACTTTCTCCTTTTCCTTCAGAGTTATCTGCTGTACAAGTATATCTTCCACGGTTGCTCTTTTTCACGCTTTGCAGAACTAACGACTGGTTGCTGACAATAATTCCAGCTGATTTGTTGGTATGTAGCTCTCTGTCTTCGAATCTCCAGCCGATTTCTGATACGGGAGGATTAGCGATTATTGCACATTCTAAATATACATCTTTGCCTTCCTGTATATGAGAATGCCGTAGCTTGCTTCCCAATTTTAAGGTTAGCTGAGGAACATCTGAAAAAAATATTTTTGAGATTCATTTACAGTTGTTACTTTTAAAATATTAGATTTCTACTTAAGATAAGAAACAAGAAAGAAAAAAAAAGTGAAATCTATGTAAATCAGTGTCAATTCTTTTTTAATACTAAGTTGATGCGAATCGGATAAATATATAATTATTATTCATCTGAGCTGCATAAAGCCTAATATGTTATATTTAGAATTGAATTCAATATTATGTTCAGAAATGACAAATAAAATTACCATTTGGCTAAAAAGATATGTAAAATCTCTGGATTGCAACATTCTTGTGTACCATTACAAAACAAAACAAAGAAAAAAGTTTTGTGTTCGTCAGCTGATTGTGGTGTTCATTAACTGGGTTGGTGCACTTTTTTAAAAACTTCAACCCCATTAAGAACCAGGCACAGAACCGTAAAGGTTTTCCCGATCCTCATACATGTATTAGGAAATTCACTGAACGAGTAACGCTCCTGACGTCACCAACAATGAAATTCGCTCCACGGCATGATAATATGATAATATTTTCCTGTAATATTTGACATGCAGGGAAATGCATTATTTTGACATCACTGAACTGGATTCGGTATCTTAACTGTTTTACTGGTAAGACTCATTTTAGGAAAATGGAGAAACGTAAAACAGATCAGCTATGAACGCTATCCCCTGGAGTTTAGGGTTCATCCACTGGAGTTAGGATTAAAATTTCAACCATCAAAATATCACCAAACAGGAAATTGCTTTAATTAAATGTAGAAGCAATTTTCACCCGTCATATCTTGAGGGACAATTTTAAAGTTTTCAAAAATAATTATGGATACCAGGTAAAATGTATATGCTTTTACGTGCAAATGGTAATTTTAAACGATAATATGATATTTTAAAAGGGAAATTGTGCTGTTTATAATTCAAGATAAGACCTATTCTACGAAAAAACGAGCTGATGTGTGCATCACATGACTTCCTTTTATTCCAATTTAATGTCATTTCCCCATTATTGGCAACTTTAATGTGATTCAATTGTTTACTTTCTAAATATCACCAACAGTGGACAAATTGAAGACAGTCTCATAATATTACTATATGTTAGTGCAGTTTCAACTATTTTGTATTATTTCGTATAAATATTGATACTTATGCTTGGAAATAAAGGGATATATTTGCAGTGGATAGGTTCCTCTGAAATATTTTTCTGAATAAAAACTCGTAACATAAAAAATGACTAGTTTGACTTTTTTTTTTAATGTGCATTAGACAAATAAAAAAAAATCTATATGCAACACAAAGGGCCAGAAAGCAAAACGCATAGCAGTACAAAAGACAAGAGAACCGTTTGATGAATAGTTGAACATTTGTTTGCCCTTTTTAACTCCGGTCGGTATTATAAATGCTTAGACATCCGAGAAAGTGATTGGTACTGATTGTTCTTACAGAAAGCATTTTTTTAAAAATCTTTTGCCGCTAAAAAATTCTTTGGTTGTACACTATTGCACATTACGCTTTTATTTAGTTTTTACTTAAATTCTGTAGGCTTTTAAACTCATTCATAACGCTTTCGACTAAAACTTTGAATAGTAGTCACTAAGTCACTGGCCACCAGAGTCACGAAAAAAAGGTAACCACTTTTGATTTTTGGCAGCCATTTTTTTTAAATGTATTCAGCGAAAAAAATAAGGAAATTCACTCTGAATTACGTTTTCAAGGTGGTGTCGATTGATGCGCGGAACATCTCAGGATTAGAAACGTGTTGTTATGAAATACAATATGGTTTTTGCAAAGAAGGAAACATATACATATAGTAACAACTTTTGGCAAAAAAAAAATTAATTTTTTGGTAGCCATGTTCAATGGCAAGGTAGTCACTAGTCACCCGTTGACGACTAGTGACTGCTAATCTATAGCCTTACCATTCAGGAATGTTTTTTTAATAATTGCATTCTAAAGATCGGAGATTGCCAATATTTATTTTCCCATGTTTTTAGGTATATGCCTACTATTGGCCTTTCTAGCTTAAAGTATCGATTGCAACTTCCTTAATTACAACATATTCAATGTCATTAGCATTTTTTATCCGTTTAGAAAGAATATCAATCATAATAACTTTAACAATCTACTTTAAAAACATATCCCATTTTAATGTTAAACATTATTTGTTAGATGCCTTACCGTGTCTAAACTCTTACATATTCTCATCAACAACACATTCATTATTCTCAGCGCCGAAAATTCAATTCAAATTTATGCAAGAAAAAAAATTTATAAACGCATTTAGGATTCATAAATACAAAACCTAGCATTAGTGGATGATTAAGCAGAATGCGAGGAATCATCAAAAGAAAAAAATAAAAATCTCTGGATTGCAACATTCTTGTGTACCATTACAAAACAAAACAAAGAAAAAGTTTTGTGTTCGTCAGCTGATTGTGGTGTTCATTAACTGGGTTGGTGCACTTTTTTAAAAACTTCAACCCCATTAAGAACCAGGCACAGAACCGTAAAGGTTTTCCCCATCCTCATACATGTATTAGGAAATTCACTGAACGAGTAACGCTCCTGACGTCACCAACAATGAAATTCGCTCCACGGCATGATAATATGATAATATTTTCCTGTAATATTTGACATGCAGGGAAATGCATTATTTTGACATCACTGAACTGGATCCGGTATCTTAACTGTTTTACTGGTAAGACTCATTTTAGGAAAGTGGAGAAACGTAAAACAGATCAGCTATGAACGCTATCCCCTGGAGTTTAGGGTTCATCCACTGGAGTTAGGATTAAAATTTCAACCATCAAAATATCACCAAACAGGAAATTGCTTTAATTAAATGTAGAAGCAATTTTCACCCGTCATATCTTGAGAGACAATTTTAAAGTTTTCAAAAATAATTATGGATACCAGGTAAAATGTATATGCTTTTACGTGCAAATGGTAATTTTAAACGATAATATGACATTTTAAAAGGGAAATTGTGCTGTTTATAATTCACTGTAAGACCTACTCTACGAAAAAACGAGCTGATGTGTGCATCACATGACTTCCTTTTATTCCAATTTAATGACATTTCCCCATTATTGGCAACTTTAATGTGATTCAATTGTTTACTTTCTAAATATCACAAACAGTGGACAAATTGAAACCGATTTTAAAAAAAAAAGAAAAAAAAAAAGAAAAAAAAATCGCCGAATTTGTTGCCAAGCTGGCGACAAAACTTGGCGACCAAAACACTGGCGATATATGGCCAAGTGTCCGAGACATTATAACACAACTTGAGTTCAAGTCAAGGGTCGTCAAAATGGATATTTCGGGTGTCTGTAGGTTCCTAGGTATATATCCACGTGTGGTTCGGGTCGGAAAAAAAACTCAACATTCATTCGGGGGTGAGAAAAATGGAAATTAAGACCGATTTTTGAGTGAAATTTTTTTCGCGAATACAATACTTCCATTTTTGTAATAGGGAGCAACAATGCTTTAAAACACTTTTTAACGACCTGACATTTAACGTCATTAAAATTTAAGGAAAAACGTTACCTTCTATCAAGCAAAATAAATTTTACCTCAACAGTTATAAGAAACTATTATTCGGCAAATTCATTAAATTTCTTAACATTTTTTTTTAAACAGTATGTCTATGCATTATAAAAGCAGCATCTTTCTAATGCAATAATAGCACATTGCTAACCCACATGAAACATATTTCTTTAGATGTGTTAAGTCTTCTTAAACTAGAGGTATTCTTTTAAATATTAATCAACTTTAAACCGATTTTATTTTCTAAGGAAATGTGTGCAATATCCTTGAAACGAAGGACAGCTTAAACAAATGACTTAAAGTATCAAAAATCAGAGGGGGAAAAAAGTAAAAATTTTAATGAGGCCGAAGGAGAAAGAAAAATGCGGTTATCTCAAATCAGAATTGAAGGGTTAACGCAAATTGTTATTTTATCGGAAATAATTATACTCTTAATAAATTTCGTGTGAAAAACGTAATATTAAATCGCAATTAATTTTTGAATTAAATATTCAGTTTCTCATTACCTGCCTTTAAAAATTAAATTATGGAAGTCATTTTTGGGATATACAATTTCTCGTGGCTACAATTTGTATAATGATAAAAGTTTCCGAAAAGAACTACAAATGGAGTTTTGGAGTTAGTTTACAAATTTCCAAACATTTATTTTGCAAAGTATATCTCTTTCCCAATTCTACTTTAAATAAATTGATGAAACTTTTACTAACAATTAGTGAATCGTTTAATACCGCTGAAGTAGTTTTACAGAAACCTTAGTTAATGTTTCTTACAGAATTTACTTTTCCTATTATCATGATTGGGAGATTATAAAATGTGGCTTTTGTTTTTCAGATGAGTTTTGAGGAGTTGAAAGATTACAATTAGAATAATTACAATGAAGGAAACTTGTCACAAATGATCAGAGTTTCTTTAAAAATCTAATTTTTATCAAATTCTATACATTAAACTCATTTTATAGTATATTACATATTATAATGAGGTATTTTCAATCAACGAACCTCCAATGAAGTCACCTTTAGTTTTGATTTAAGTGTTGCTATGCGAATAGAAAACTCATATCTTAATTAATTTCGGCTTAAATTTCGTAAATGTTTCTTAGTTAAACTTATTTAGTTTTCCATGGCATCCACAAAGTTATTGAAGTAAAAAAAAAGAAAGGCAACAAGAAAGTTTGTTTTTTCCTTTTTAAAAATAAATATTCTGTACTTTGAAAAGAAAATGAAAGAATATGACATTTGTTTTACTGATTGACTACTTATCTAAGTTCAAATGATGGAATGGGATTATTTGTAATCGTAGTAGGCTGTTAATATGTTTTAAATTAAATCTGTGTTACTTTATTTTTTCAACTCGCAATCTGCTAAGGTAATTTTTATGAAATTATTGTTGTTACTTCATCAAAGTGTACAGAAAATTCTGTCTTTGCTTAATTCACACTCATTGCGAAATCGGGAAGTAGCTTTTGTCGTCAACCTATTACTTTTCTTATCAAAATAACATCGAACAATGCCATAAGTGACCTCATAAAGCAACCAGCAAATGAAGCTCATTTGGAGTGAAAGTAGTTTTTTATGAAAAAAAAGGTAATATGAATGTTTGGCATGTTAAATTAAAATTATGTTTTTAGCAATTATGCGTGTATGTAGGCTAGTGTGTCTTTGTGTAGGCATCTGCGTGTGTGTGTGTGTATGTAGGCGTGTGTGTGCATATGTATGCGATGATAGTGTTTCGACATTCATATGTTTAGGCATTCATGTGTTTAGGCTTTCATGTGTTTGCGTGTAGGCATGCGTGTGTGTATGTATGCTTGTATGTAGGATATGAACGCAACATGGGAACGGTTTTCGCTAGAGAAGCAGCACTGGGAGTGGCCGGTGGACTATGGTTCTGCAGAGGAAGACGAGAGGAAAATAAAATCACACGAACGTCATTCAAAGGTCAAATTAAAACAATAAGCAATTTGTGATTTCTAAAAAAAAAGAAAGAAACAAACAAAGAAAGAAAGCTTGCTGATGAGTAGCGATATGCAACAACAATCCACCGCAAGATTGATGTCTTTCGTTTACTAACAAACTACTTTAAACCGACCGGAGCAAAATAAGTTAAGGTATATAAAATCAAGCCTCGGGGGTAAAAAAAAAATAAAAATATTCACAAAACATCGCATTTTGTTTATAATTTTTCAGGCAACGTGAGTATTAAATAATTGTCTTTTAGGCATTGTTGCATGCCATTATTAGTGGAATTATCCTAAATTACATAAAGAAATGAAATTTTACTCTGAGTCAAAGACAAACTTTTTTTTTGGTTTTAGAAGTTGCTAAGTTGATAACTCGATTATTAAAAAAACGATACTTAAGAATAAGAAATACGGATTGTTTTTTTAAAAATAAATTTGCTTATTTTGAACGTTTTTGTATAACATAAACATAACATTAACAAATGCAATATCAAATAAGATTAAAAAAAAAAAATCATTATCGTTGTAATTAGGATCACATCACAAAAGAGCTTCGAAGTTGCAGTACATTTAAGAATTCTACTATTTTAAGCAAACTATATTTTAATTCATTTTTAGAGGACACGTGATTTTGCCTCCAGTCTAAAGTTAAAATATTTTAAGCAGACGATAGTTATCGGGAAAATTTACTTTAATACGAGATGAATCAGTCTTAGAATAAACATTGACATTTTACTACAATCGAAATCCCAAGAAAGTTGTATAGGATCATTGTATGATCCTAAATAAAAGCATTCGTAAAAGGCATTCTTCAGAAAAGAAATTGCACTTACAGTGTACATCCACCCTCCATTCATCTGTAATGGCACTACGAGGTAAGAGCATATTTTCCGCCCTGCATGTGATGTTCTTTCCCCGATCTTCTATCGTCGGAATGAATGTCAATCTACCGGTGGTGATATTGCCTTCCGAGGAGATCTTTTCTTTTGTTCCTTTTAGCGGAAGATGACCAATTGCCCATGTAATGTTCGCGGGGGGTCTGGATCCCCCGGCCCGACACACAAGTTCCACTGGCTTCTGCGCCGATAAGGCACGCTTTTTGTCTTCGATATGCACTTCAACAGGCGGAACTGAAAGAGAAATGGTGAATTTAGTATACAAATACAAAAGTGACGACCAGCAACAGGCTCTGGGCCCAGCTAGACTGGTCCTAGTCAATTTACAATCCCCAGTGAAGATCAATGGCCAGCGAAAACTACTCCCTTGCTCATTATCACCTTTTCCGGTAAGCTGTACCAAGGTTCCTGCTTGCCAACTATTAATCCTGCTAAAATAATTTTTCCTAATATCCATGTTGGCCTGAAATTTAAATAGCTTAAAACAATGACCCCTTGTCCTGTTTACAGTGCTAAACTTCAGATCCGTAACATCTTTCATTTTAATAAATTTAAACAAAAGAATCATGTCTCCTCGGTCTCTTCTTAATGTATCTGAAGAGGTCGATCCTAGTTTTATTTCCGTACAGAAAGGAAATAAACTTCCTTTATTTTTGAAAAAAAAAAAGAAAGAAAAAAAAATAAAAAAAAAAATTTTTTTTCGTGAATTTTCTAAATTTTTGTCACACACACACACACAAAAAAAAAATGTTATGTCATTATGTTTTTTCATCTTGCAAAATGTAGTTAAAAAAAATACTTTACTTTTACTTTTTTTAAAAAATATAAATAGATATGCAGAAAATTAAAACAAAAATAGAATAGAAGATATATAGAAAATTTTCAATGCTCTAAGCTCCTATAAAAATTGTATTTAAAAAATAACTCTTCAGAGGAATCACTCAAAAAAAAAAAAAAAAAAAACTCAATTGTAACTCTCGGGGACGCATGCCGTAACACGTACACATAAAGCTATGCAGATTACATAATAAATTTGCAAAAGGGTGAGATTTTTTGCGGTTTTTTCTGTCAAATATTAATTAAAATTTAATGAATGAAATTGACGTTAGATATTATGAAATAAAAATCAAGGTAAATAAGTTATGATAACTTTCTCATATTACAGTACTTGAAAAAAAGGAAACCAAGCTAGTGAAATATTTTTCTTTGTACTAAAGACTATTTTTCGGGGTACTTAATATTCTGGATATTGAATAAATAATATTTTCTGCATCAAAATTCTCATATTATTAAAGTTTAGATTTGTAATAATTAATACTTTTTTGAAAGGTTATATATTTCATTTTTGTAAGAAAACCATTAAATGAATTGAATGTTGAAATTAAATGGCTAAAATAATTAAATATAAGTTAAAAAGTGTTAAATATCAGTAAGGACCTGATTTAAACGAAATAAGAAGGAAAATAACGAAGTTTTTTTTTTTAATTACTAGCATCTTCACTACTACCCAAATAAAACTGCAAATGCTAACAAATCTCGGAAGAATTAGTACTTCTTCAATTGAAGGGATTAGGGCAAGAATGATATGACACATGATGTGAATTTTCAGTAGGCCTATTTCCAACTTATAAAAACTATTTGTAGACTTTTTCAAAGGTATTATACATTGTTTATTCTGCAATACTAAAACCAGATGCAGGCGTCCCTCTAATAACACGGTACTTCTACAACACGGTTTCGAAATTACACGGTACTACCAAATTTGCGATTATTTTAACACGGTTTCGATTTGGTACGAAACGTTGAATTTGATACAATACGAACGTTATATTTTTTAAAAGATGGAATTTCATTTTTGTTTAATACATTCTACTAACTTTTGCTAATATATCTAATATTTTAATTTGTACGCATCCCTTGATTTACATTATTTCAAAGTCTCGTATAGCACGGTTTCGATATAACACGGAACACGGTTTAGATACAACACGATACTTTTTAACCCGAATTTTCTCATGCACATACACAATTAATATTAAAAATAAGTAAAAATGTTATTTTAAAAAAAGTCTCGTATAACACGGTTTCGATACTATACGGAACGAATTAACTGTGTTATACGAGTGACAACCCTGTATATTTTTCTACAAATGACAGAACCCTTTGCCATGTTTACTTCAATTTTAGTTGTGAGAAACAACCATTTTGATTGAAAAGTCACTACTTGTGGCTTGTCACATTTTTGCCCCGAGCCCTTTACTTAGTTTAAAATGAGGAACTAAAATTAAAACCAGGGAACACTATATAGATCATATTTGCTATTTTATTCAAATGACAAATCATAATAAATTAAATGAAGATCAAAATAATAAGCGCTCAGCATTTTTATTCTTCATTATACTCTGGAGAAAACTGCAAATGTTACCAATAGTCCTCACGCAGAAAATATGCCAATTGTTAGAATTGATGGAGTGTCAGATGAAAACGCGTTCTCCACTGAAGTCAACGTATAGATGCAGTAGAATGAAATCAAGCCAGAAAGAACTTATGTAAACACACTTTGAGTACAGAAATCAAAATTTTTCAGGATAAAACTTAATTCTTCAATAGGTAGATGAAGTTAAAATCAATAAATGCTGAATATAATGCCTACTCTTATACACAAAAGACAGGTCGTAATTTGAACTTTTTAGAGCGCAACAATAAACATCCTACTTTTTGATTGATATCACCCTCATTATAGTCTGGGGAAAACTGCAAATGTTGCCAATGATCTGCAGAAAATATGCCGATTATCAGAATTGATGGATTGTCAGATGGAAGAACGTTCTCCGCTAAATTCTACGCGTAGATAAAGTAGAAAAAAATCAAGCCAGAAAGAGTTTATGTAAACACGCCTTGAGTAGAGAAAAAAATGCCGCAAAAATTTGAAAGCCAATACATGTAGAGATTTTTTTCAAAATATTTTTTAGAGAAAACTGTAGAGACTCTCAACGTTTTCCATCATAAAATTAAATTTTTGAATAGGTATATGAAATTATGAACAATAAATGCTGAAGATAATATCTACTCCTATACGCGAAGGACAGGTCATAATTTGTAGCTTTAGAAAAAATAACAATACACCTCCTACTTTTTTATTTGTATCATCATCATTATAATCTAGAGAAAAATGCAAATGTTGCCAATAGTCTGCAGAAAATATGCCAACTGTCAAAATTGAAGGATTGTCGGATAAAAGAGTATTCTCCGCTGAATTACACACATAGATGCAGTAGAATAAAATCAAGCCAGAAAGAATTTATGTGAACACGCTTTGAGTAGAGAAAAAAATGCTACGACATTTTGAAGGCCAATAGATGTAGAGATGTTTTAAAAATTATATGAAACTATAGAAAACTGTAGCGACTATCAAAACTTTCCAGGTCTACAATAGGTAGATGAAATTAAAAGCAATAAATGCTGAAGATAGTATATTCTCGTATACGCAAAGGACAAGTCATAATTTATAAATTTTGAAGCAATAACAATAAACATCCTACTTTTTTTATTTGTATCATCATCATTATAGTTTGAAGAAAACTGCAAATGTTGCCAATAGTCTGCAGAAAATATGCCAAGTGTCAGAATTGATGGATTGACAGATGAAAGAACGCTCTCCGCTGAAGTCCACGCATAGATGAAGCAGAATGAAATCAAGCCAGAAAGAACTTATGTAAACACGCTTTGAGTAGAGAAAAAATGCCGCGAAAATTTGAAAGCCAAAAAATTTAGAACTTTTTTAAAAATATATTTTAGAGAAAACTGTAGAGACTCTCAAATTTTTCAGGACAAAATTTAATTCTTCAGTAGGTATATGAAGTTAAGAACAATAAATGCTGAAGATAATATCTACTCCTATACGCAAAGGACAGGTCATTATTTATATCTTTAGGAGCAATAACAATAAACATCCTTCTTTTTTTATTTGTATCATCATCATCATTATATTCTGGAGAAAACTGCAAATGT
The DNA here is from genome assembly GCF_026930045.1 of Uloborus diversus. Classification (NCBI taxonomy): domain Eukaryota; kingdom Metazoa; phylum Arthropoda; class Arachnida; order Araneae; family Uloboridae; genus Uloborus; species Uloborus diversus. The sequence continues at coordinate 141,462,353 of NC_072735.1, read as the reverse complement.
TGCCAATAGTCTGCAGAAAATATGCCAAGTGTCAGAATTGATGGATTGTCAGATGAAAGAGCGTTCCCCGCTGAAGTCCACGCGTAGATGCAGTAGAATGAAATCAAGCCAGAAAGAACTTATGTAAACACGCTTTGAGTAGAGAAAAAAATGCCGTGAAAATCGGAAGCATTAGATATAAAGAGTTTTTTTTTTTTTGCCTTTCGTTTAAAAAGGGTCGAAGCGGAAATCGATATTCCAGCGGTGAGAAAAAGCAGGTGAGATATGGGCGGTGGTTTAGAAGCGGGGGAATTTTTAAAGGAAAGTAAAAAGTTGATGGCGGTTCGGAAGGATTTTGCTGCTCTTCTGTACGGAAGCAAAGGCTGAGAACCATTTTAAATGGATAAAATTATTTATTTCACAAAAAGATGCAAATTTTCGGCTAGTAAATTGACTTTGTAATTAACTTTGTTACACCTACTGTAGATAACTTAATGATTTATTCCTGAGGGAAATGCATAAAAAAGCGCTCGATGGTATCATGCGTAGAAATGAGCTTGACAAGTTAGATGTAGCAGTGCTGAAGTTTTCATAAACTTTTATTACGCTTAAACATTTCGTCATTTAGTTTAGGCTAATGTTTAATATTTACGGTGGGAACCAAAATATTTTTTGAAAATATTGGTTTTGTTTTCAGGTGATTTTTTAAAATTTAAATTTAGCCTTGAATAGTTCATTTTTTAAAGAGAAAATCAATTTTTGAATTGCAAGAAAATGACAATTAATGATTGATGTATTAACTATAAGAAAGTATAAGATATTAACACAGTGTTAATCTATTTTGCTAGTTTTTGCACTATACCTCATTAGCGGCATAACAGCTATAAATGCGTAATAAAGCGTCTACTTAGTTGAACATAGCAAAGCTGGAAGAAACTGTTTCCTCAGCTTGTGAACAAAAAGCAAAATTTCATAATCCTTTAGTAGCAAGTTTTTTTTTTTTTTCTGGCAATTAAAAAACGTCCATTGTTTATTGTTCTTCGCCTCAATGTTATAAATACTATGTTTAATATTTCATTGTTAGTCTAATAAATATCCCTAAAATAATTAAAATTTATTTGCTTTTTTAATTAGGTTTTTTTTAATTGAAAGAAGTTAAAATACTCTAACTACTCTGTTGTACCTTCAGGAAGAAGAACCCGTTAATGTAGTCTTGTTGTCAGCTAAATTATTATTTTTAGCTTTTTTTTTTTAAACCGCACATGCTTATATTTAAATTCAAATAATAATAATAACAATGATAAAGCAACGGTTTTAATATCGGACATATTTCTTGTTAGTACTTTTAAAGAATGTGTTCTTGTTAATTGTATTTTGCTCAATCACGGCCCCACTAAATTTCGCTTACGCTTATAGGCCGTGACAATCTCTGAAATTCATTGCAACAAAGAGGGCCCTACGGGGAACCCATGTTATGCATTAAATTTCCATTGATTGGTGGATGCCAGGGTTCCGTTCAGCGCCTTTTGTAGTCAAAGTGGGCGACGTCCAATCAAAAATATAACATAATTTGAAACTTGTCATTGATTGGTGGATTCATGGCTCAATCCATCGTGGTGGGTGTGTTATTTTTTGCACTTTATTCCAGGACTTTTAAACATTGAATGCGTAAAACATTAGATCATTCTTTTTTCGGTTAAAATATTATTTCAGATAATGCATACTGTATTTCAAGATAGTACATAATGGTTACTTACATTCAAATATATTTTCATGCAAAGCCACATTTTGGAATCTCTAAAATAAAGTTTACATCTGTGTCTGTTACAGACTAACGTGAGTTATGCTATCACTACTTTGCAGGAGAGCGCATAAACGTTTGTCTCGCGCATATAAAGATTAGTTTGGTTGATTGTTTGCTTAGGTTGTTTTTTTTTTCGCGCAAGAGCCTAAATAGACTATACTGCGCCAAACGATTGCTAAATAAGAGAAACAAGAGCCAAAAAAGTGAGTTTTATTATTAAAAAATAGTGGCATAGAGCAATGGGCATAAAATTTCTAGAATTTTGAAAATGTTGCCAAATTAAACAATTAACGAAGTTTTCAATTTTAAATGAGAGCCGAAAGTAATAATTGAGAAACAATATTGAGTAATATAAAAAATGTTAATAACAGTACAAAGATAAGACAAAAACGAGGACATAAGAACGAACACTAAATTAGAGAAAAAAAATCCAATCTCCTGAAGAAAGGGGTGCGATTTCGGATAGAGAGTCTCCTAAAAATTCAATACAAAGGTTGGACTCGCGCTCTTCGAACAATGGTGAACTATTTTAACTTTTATTTTTCATTGTAATTACGTTGATGTGGTTCAGTGCGGAGTAGAATTCAAGAATAATCTGAAAATCAGGATTTTTGAACTCACGGTCTCAACACTGTCGCATATGACTGTGAGTGTGAGATACGGAAACATATGCATAAAAATATCAAACCGTAAAAACGAATTGAGCAATATTTTCCGTATTTCTGACTATTTTGCTGATCATTATGTGTTTTTCTTTATTTATGTTTTAACAACTATTTCAATGTTTTCATTCATTTATCTCTCTACACTGCCTTTTACAAAATTTACTCCGGTTATGATTAGAAATGTACTCTCTAAATCTATGTCGCTGCCGTCTGTTTACACTTGTATCATATTTGCACTTTCGTAGATCAGCTATAGAAAATGATTTGGTTTACCCCCGCTTCGCTAACATAATACTCTAAATGTATCAAAAGGCTAGATTGAAACTGAAAATAGAAATATTGTGTCGGTGAAACGGCGGAAACACCAATAGTTTCGCATATATTCTGGAAAAGATAAATGGAACTAATAAACATAAATTGTACTCCCTCTGCCGAAAATTAGTTGCTACTTTTAAATGTTTTTGTACTTATTATTAATAGCACTGTTTTTATAGTTTTGTTTTATTATTATTATTACGTTTTATTTTTTTGAAATTTCTGGATGCTGTGCTGTCAGTAAACAATTGAATGGGGCCCCTGAAAAAGTGCATATGTTACAAATTAATTTTAAAAAAATGCACTGTTAAAAATTTTCCGGAAAATTTACGGTAATTGTTACTGGCATCCATGTGGCCACTAACTATTACCGTAAAAATCAAATGTTACTGTAAAATTTTACGGTTTCCTTGGTAGGCCGCAGCAACCAATTGGCGCTGGGATCGCTTATTTCTCCGGTAAAAATTACCGTAAAAATCAGCGATGCGTTAGCCCGCCATTTTACAGAAACAATTACCAGAAAATCTTCCTGAATTTTTAACAGTGTGCTCTTCTTCTAGGACAGAAAAGACTACAGTCGAGCCCCGACTTACGTGAGGGGTGCGTTCCAAGACTCCTCGAATAAGTTGAAATTTCGCGTTGTGGAAAAACATATGCATACAATTTTTTTAAAGCGTACCAAATACTTTTAGACACTTATAAACACCCCTCAAACTGCTCTAAAGCATTCCATAACCATTACAGTTTCTTCCATAAAGAACTGAACTTTTAATGTATTTAAAAAATTTAAAAAAAAACTGTTATTCAACATGAAATACTTAAGATGCACAAAATGAATGACCAATGGGAATAAAAGGATATGAAATAAAACAACACGGCACGCACTGCATGCAGTAAAATTAAAATGATGCACAAAATAGTACTGTACAGTAGATACTGTAGCAATATTTACGAGTTAAAAAATGAGGATACTAGTGATGATTTATGCTCCAAAATCAGATCGTTATTCTTATCTAATACATTTTTAAATACGCTTCACCTTTATTTAAAACGTTTGAATTTGTGGCTACATCTAATCTACTTGATCTTTTTATTAATCCACAATGCAAGAGCGCGCATAGCTTCCATTTTCATAATTTTTATTTTGCTAGACTGCTCTGCAAGCTTCAATATTGAAACTAAGTTCTAAACTTTTACGGACATCTTTTTGCTTTGACTTTGAATTGTACATATGAAAGATTCACTCATACTTATTGTCGTGCTACCTTCGACTTTTTGTAATTGTTCAAGCATATCAAGAATCTTAGCCTTTTAAAATTTTTTTATCAGAAACTTTCTTTTTCTTCCCTTTTTTCAAACTTTAGATGAAGGTGACACTAAGGTGCCATTATGGTTATTTGATGCACTAGACTAGTTTGGAGTGGGAACTTTGGCTGTCAGTGATGCTCAAAGGAACGTAATAACATTCACAAAATCAATATTATTAGCCAATAACGAAGCTGACACTTCCTTCTAAAAAAATTCATGTTGTGGGCGAAAAATTCGCGTTGGCTTTAAAATTCGTTACTCGTGAAAAATTCGCGTTATAGCCATTTCGCGTAAGTCGGATCGCGTTGTAGCGGGAGTCGACTGTAAATATAAATGAACATCAAGTGTAACATATGCCCTTTTTCCACTACAGCGGAATAAGCACAAACTCTTCTTCTAGAGACCCGTTCAATTTTTATTTATTACGCATTTCCGCCTTCCCTCATTTAAATCAGTTTTAAATTAGTTAAAAAAATTCACTTTGCATGCTCTTGAACTGATTTCCATTTCGTAAGAACTGTACCACTAGTATACAAGTACAATAAATCCTGCGAAGTTGACTACCCTTGTAAGTTGACCACCTGTCTAAGTTGACCGCTTTTTTCAGGCACAGAATTAGCCCTTATCATATTAATCAAACTGTGTAAGTTGACCACCTGTTTAAATTGACCACTAAAGTAGTTCACCGCAGGTGGTCAACTTACACAGGTTTCACTGTAACATCAGTATTTATTCTAATGAACTGTTGATCCATTAGCTAGAAGATAGTTATTCGGTTATTGGTGGAAGAGTCCTTACAATATCGAGCCTGCTTAAAGACTAAACGGACCCTGGGCACTTGACACTATTTTGTCGCGGGCAGGTAAACGGCAGTATCTGCGGAAATGAGTTTTCTAGACACTTGAAGAAACGCGTTTTTGATTTAGTACTAACCACAGGGAATTACACTTTTTTAGCACTTTTTTTTTTAGCGGAAACCAAATAACCAAGCTCGTACGATAAAGCTTACGTACAGTAGATGACAAAAATGCAAATAAATGGAAAAAGAAAAATTTGCAGTTATTGTCCTTTGCCTTCCCACGGCAGTATTATGGTACTGATTTCAAGGGAGAAGGATGGAATGTTTAGTACGTAAATGTTGTTGATTGGCAGCGTAACGCCCTTACATAAGTCAAATAAAAAATATACTAGTTTTTATTCATAGTACAAGATTCTTCAAATATAGAAACTAATTGGTAGCACAATATTTTTTCAAAATATAGGAACTAGTTTGAGACGGAAAAAGAATCTGGTAATCAAAAATAAGGAACACTTAAGCTTTCAATGTAAGCAAAAATCTCTTAAAATCAAATTGATGCAAATTAATTTTAAAGAAAATAGATAAAATTATTTTTAAGGTCTACTAAGCACGCCATGCAAAAATTCCCTACAAGTGCATGGGGAAAAACTTTACAACTCATAGAAAGAAGTTGCGTGTCGTCGAAATGGAATTATCAGTCGATGTATTTAAACGAAATACTTTTCATGCATAATTCTTTTTCATATATTTCATAATTCTTGAAATGAATTTAGTTTTGTTCACAAAAGTTCCGCAACATTTTATTTAAATTTTAATAGAAATAATTCGTATAAGAAAGTCAGCAAGAAAATGTCTTCCGGTCTTGCACTGCAAGTGATCTAGCCCAATCGTATCAAATAAAAAATGAAGCAAAAAAATTGAATTTTTTGACATCTGGTATTCAAATTATGTTTTTCGCAATCACGAGTGTGTGTATGTATGTAGGCGTGTATGTTTGTGTCTTTGTGGAGGCATGAGTGTGTGGGTATGTGTGTATGGGTATGTGTGTGTATGTGTAGATGTGTGTATGTATGCGCATGTGTATGTGTAGATGTGTGTATGTATGCGCATGTGTATGTATGCGCGTATGTATGTATGCGCGTGTGTGTGTGTACGATATGGTCGCAACCTGAAGACGGTTTTTGCTAGAGGAGCAGCATCGGAAGGGGCCGGTCAACGGGGGTGCTGCAGTGGGAGGCGGAGGGAAAATAAAATTATAGGAATTCAAAGCAGTTAAATGAAAACAATAAGCAATGTAATTGCTCAAAAAAAAAAAAAAAAAAAAAAAAAAAACCTAGAGGTATGATAAAAATCCGCAACTGAAAATAACCGAAGTACAATATTATACAATACAATGTGAAGCGATTATGTAAACGGTTTTAGCTTCATATTGTATAATTTGTTCCTTTTTACTGAGTGAAACTAAGCTCTTTACACGCCGATATTATTAGGTGGGCCGCTCATATAGAGGAATTTGAGACAAAATGAAATAGTAAAATATTTATTTTGCATTTAGCGCTACATATTTAGTAATATTTTAAGTACAGTGAAGCACAGTTTATACGTTTTTGAAGGGACTGTATGAAAAAAAACGTGCAAATGAAAAAAACGTATAATAGGTACAGGGTAATGTGTATTAGACTGCAGGGACTAATTTAAAAAAATGCATAATTGATAAAAACGTATGAAAGAGAAACGTAGTATAAACGGTGCTTTACTGTATGTAGTAATATTTGTAGTCGAATCCAGTCAAGAAAAAAATACCTCTGAAAATCAAAGAATAAAATAATGCAAACAATTTTCAAAAGTTGACACTCATATTGAAATATTTTGTTGTAAGTCAAAAATTATTTTTTGTCTTAATAAATGAATTAGTTTTTGTAATTAACATTTGAAATATTAGTTGAGTTCTTCTAATATTCGGGGCAGTATTTATTTGCTTAATATTAAGTTTATTTGGATTTTTAATGCTTTATATAGTTAGTTATGTGCATGTCGGACAAAATAGATAAAGTAAAGAGAGATAGTTAATTTCATTTCAGAATTTAATCTTCTGTTAAATCACTCACGTACTTCTTGATTAGTTATTTCATTTCCATTCCTTTATTTAATAAGTCCCTTATTTATTTATTCATTAATGTATTTTCTTATTTATTTTTTCATGTATTGTTTAATTTTATTTTCATTAATTCCCATTATTTGCTCATTTATTCGTTCAACAATATATTTAATAATCGAATAAAAAATTATTCATTAGAGAAATATTTTATACTTCTCTTTGTCCAATAAAACAAGAAGTTCCGTCTAGAACTAAACGAGCCTAATTTTCCGTATACCCATATCTACTGTCTATATCAATCTTCTCAAAAATAGCTAAAATCGAAAATTATTTCAAACATAATTTTGTAATATTTTAAGCCGATTTTCGTTAGTAAAATATCCCTCCCTCATATAAAATATTATATGTGTAAAAAATAAATAAACGAACAAAGAAAATTGCTGCACCTTTTAAACAAAGCAGCTAATACACTTTTCTCCATTAAAAAAAATCTCTAATCGTTTTCAAAAAAAATTAAGATTAATAAGCTTATTAAACTAAATACATCATATCAAAAACAAAAAAAAATGTTTTTTCCTGTTGCCAAAAAATAATTTTTAAATGAAATAATAAACTTTCCAAAATAAAAAAAAAACTCTAAAATGTCAACTTAAAAAAATAATTTTCATTGTCAAAAAATAAATAAATAAATAAATAATAATAATAATAAGTAATAAATAAATAAATAAAGTCGTCTGTGTATATCTTAATGTAGAAACATAAAAGAACTTCATGTTTATCCGACGAAAACTGAGTACATAAATTAAAATTTTAGAGTGAAAATAAAAACAAGTGACATTAAAAATAATTATTCTACAGTTAAAACCATGGCTGCGTAGTCGGAGTCAATCTTATTTTGGGATAAAAGGGTCAGATTCGGGAGACGAAGGTATTTAATTCAAAGACTCAGAGTTGGAATCGGTCATTTCTCTTAAAATACGTAACGCTGCCTATGTTAGCGAAGTCGGAGCCGGACTTATTTTGGGATGTCGGAGTCGAATATCCAAAAATCTGAGTCAGTTATTTTTCCTCCGTGTATAAATTTTTGCCAAAACTAAGAAGTCAAAGTCCGACTAATTTTCGGGCACAAGAGTTGGAGTCAGATGCCCCAATATTCTCGGAGTCGGAGTTGTGAGTTCGTTATCAAGAACTATTTCCAACAAAATTTGTTTGAAGTAAATCCGCCTTCAAGTGTGGAATCTACATTGACTTTTAGTTTCTCCGTAGGCGCTAATTTTAAGGGATTTGAACTGTTCAAAATTGTACGGAAAATTTTTCAAATCAAAAAAGATATTTCATATACATGTTTTTCATCAAAAGCTTGTTCCTACAAGTTTGTTTGAAGCAAATTCGCTTCTAAGTTTTGAATTGCCTGGAATTTCCCCGTACGCGCTAATGTTAAGTTTTTTGAACTGTTCAAATTGAAAGAAAAATAGTTCAAATCAAAGAGTGAAATATAGGAATCAGGTGTCCTCGCCGAGATCTTTCAAACAAAAAATATTTTTTTTTTTCTGAATCGGACTATTCACTCAAAAGTTATTAGGAGGAAGGGGGGGGGCAGACAGACCAACCGACAGACATTCCCCCACCCCCATCTCAATGCCCTACTTTCCAATTTTTAATTTTTCGGTATTTATTTAATTATTATTTTTATTTTTGACCTTTTTTTTTGTTTTGTTTTTTTGCGATATTTTCAAGGGATGCATTAAGCCTTCTTTCAAGCTTTTTTCTTCTTTCTCTGACTTTTACTGGGAAAGTAGACTAAAAAAGAATTGAAAAAATTCCACTTTTTTTTAGTTTACTTAAATTGACTGTCAAAAAAACGAAAAAATTTTGCATCATTATTTTTTTCTTTTTGTTTTATTTAGTGTGTGTCTGACGGAAACTTTGTTATTATACGTCTTTAGTTCAGTTTTAATTTATCATTTAAATCTTTGTATCCCTGAACAAACAGAACTGAAAGTTGAAATAATTTAATAAAACAATTTTAGTTTTTAAGAATACATGCTATGGAAATTTATTCCAGTAGTGCTTCACGAAATAAGCATTATTAAGAAATTTGTTTTTTGTTTCTTTCCATCTAATTTATTTTGCGCAGTAAATAATAAGGGACTCATAAACGAGCTAAATATGAAATTTAATCAACAGAGCATTATGTTTCTCCGGGTCGAGGGACACGCAATCAATTTCGAGGAAATTGGGCTCATTCGTTTAATCCACAGTTGGCCGAAACGGAATGAATTGTACTTGATCTCATTCTCGTCTGCAATTTGTCATGCAGCTTTTGCCGGACGGATGTGGTACACTGGTTAACCAACCCCACTTATCTTGAGACTGAATGCACTAACTCTAGTTAACGAAGTTACAAAAAATAAGAATGTCAGAAGAAGGTTTGAAAATTTTGATACAATAAATTTCCTTCGAGCAAAAAAAAAAAAGAAAAAAAATTAAAAATTAATTTTAATTTTGACATCTGGAATTCAAATTATGTTTTTCGCAATCACGTGTGTGGGGGGGGGGGCGTGTGTATTTGTGTCTGTGTGCAGGTATGAGTGTGTGGGTAGTTGTGTGTATGAGTGTTTGTGGTAGGGGGGGATGTGTACGTGTGTGTAGGCATATGTGTTTGTGTCTGTGTGCAGGCATAAATGTGTGGGTAGTTGTGTGTGTATGTGTAGGTGTCTGTATGTTTGTGTGTGTATGTGTTTGTGTGTGTAGGTGTATGTGTGCGTGTGTGTAGTTGTGTATGTATGCGCGTGTGTGTAGCATATGGATGCAACCTGGAGATGGCTTTCGCTATAGGAGCAGCATCGTGAGGAGCCGCTCGACGGTGATGCTGCAGAGGGTGCTGGTTGGAAAATAAAATAATAGCACATCAAAACAGTCAAATGAAAGCAATAAGCAATCGTGATTGCTCAATAATAATAATAATAATAATAATAATAATAATAATAATAATAATAATAATAATAATAATAATAATAATAATAGGGTCATTTCACGTCAAATCGCCTAATGCTATGTGCCGTCATGTTTCAAATTTTGTCCATTATGTTTTTTACGAACATATATCTATGAAAAAAGCCAAAGTTAATTTTTTAAGATTTTTTGAATAGAAATTACGCTTTGGAGAATTTTTTCAAAAATTCGATTTTTGATCATTTTTCAGAGTCACCGTTTTGGCATGAATTCAGAAAATCTCTCTAATTTCTTTATTTTTCAACCAATTAAGCTTAATTTGGTATCATTTTCAAGCGAATATTTTTCTCTTTCAGTGTAAACGACATAAAGTATTCTATAAACAGTTGAGTGTTGCCACTCTTTATCTAAAGTCAGTTTTTATGTTTTTTCCATTGGGAGATTAAATAAGTCATATCTCCGGAGTACCTACTACGATCTGCATCAAATTTTTTTTGTAGCATATTTAAAGCATTCTCTTGCTATGTAGAAAGAAATAGAAGGGGTTTTTTGCTGTTTTGAAAAAAAATAAATAAATAAAGTTTGTTTTGCAGAAAATACATGTTTTTTATCACTTTAAATCCATTTTAAGCTTAAAAAAGGCCAAAAACTTCTCAGAACAATTACTACTGGTCTCTTAAAGGATTTGTATCAATAGGTAATCACTAAAAAGTTGTTTACTTTTGAAAAGAACTGTGCAAAAACCTCCGTTTCAGACTTTACAAAAATAAATAAATTAATTAAAAAAAAACACTTTTGATTGAAAGTGTACGAAATATTAAGACTAATAATTTGAAGACTAGTATAAAAAATATTTCTAATGGCATTATTCAGCTTTTTCTATTCTGACAATAAAAGATGGGGAAAAAAGAATAATTACTATTGAAAAGTTTTCATAGCCTAAATTTGTTTGGATTTTGTAACACCTTATAATGATCTTCCTCTCTTACAATACTCACGTAATACGCATCATTCTTCTTTCGCTTTAAAAGTTAATCGATACATAGCGTTCGTCGATTATAAAATGTGAAATGAAAAGCATGCTTGTGCGGACGGCATTAAAAAAAAAAATACTGTTTCCTTTGTATCAGAAGATGAAAAAGTCAGAATTTCTATCAATAACTTTTAAAGAGGTTTTAAAATATACTTCAATCCGTAAAAATAATCTTCTTCAGAGAAATCTAGAGTTGTGGAGTACTTACTGTAAGTGTAGAAGTTCATTGTCAGGTGTAACGTAATCCAAACAAGATTATGCTACGAAAAAATTTCAACAGTATTTTTTTTTCTATTCTTTAATGACAAAAAAATAAATAAATAAATAAATAAATAAAAAATGCAAAATAATTCTATCAAAAATTAATTATATTGTTAATCAAGTATTATTGTTAATATTTAGTACACTTTCAATCAGAAGTGTTTTTATTTATGTATTTATTCATTTTTGCGAAGTCTGAAACGGAGGTTTTTGCACAATTCTTTTTAAAAGCAAACAACTTTTTAGCGATTAACTATTGATACAAATCCTTTAAGACTTTAGTATTAATTGTTCTGAAAAGTTTTGGACCTTTTTTAAGCTTAAAAGGGATTTAAAGTAATAGAAAACTTGTATTTTCTGCAAAACAAACTATATATTTTTATTTCAAAACAACAAAAAACTCCCTTCTGTTTTTTTTTTTTTTTTTAAATAGCAAGAGAATGATTTAAATATGCTACAAAAAAAATTGATGCAGATCGTAGTAGGTACTCCAGATAAACTTTTATAATCTCCGGATAATTATAAGTATTATAGGATTATAATATACTATAGGATTAAAAATCGCCGGATAACTGCATATAACTTATTTAATCTCCCAATTGAAAAAAAAAAAAAAAAACTAACTTTAGACAAAGAGTGGCCACACCCAACTGTTTATAGAATACTTTCTGTCGTTCACACTGAAAAAGAAAAATATTAGCTTGAAATTGATACCAAATTCAGCTTAATTGGTTGAAAAATAAAGATATTAGAGAGATTTTCTAAATTCATTCCAAAACTGTGACTCCGAAAAATGATCAAAAATCGAATTTTAGAAAAAAAAATTCCAAATCGTAATTTTTATTCAAAAAGTCTAAAAAAATTAATTTGGGATTTTCTCATAGATACCTATTCGTAAAAAATAACGGAAAAAATCCAATAATAATTTTGTTCAATATTTTTTTACTTGTTCGTTTTGTTTGAACATCTACATCCCTTTTCTTTTAACTGAAAAGCAATATTATAAGAAAGATATTTTTCATTTCCCCATTGAAAAATAAATATGCGTGATTTACTACTCATTTTTTTTTTTTTTTTTTTGGTTTGAAAATTTCTTGCCTTTAAACTGCTGAAACTATTAGTGCTTCCGTCATTGCTTCATAACTAGTGGTTTACTTATTAGAGTTAAACTAGAATGTTCTCTAACTATGATTTAAACTAGTATGTTGTGGCCATCACGAAACTTTCTTCTATATTTTTCTTTTTTTTTTTCTGATCCCTCCCCATGCTTGACGAGGAAGCAATATTCCCAACAAAAACAAAATTACACATGCAAAAACTTGACGACTATCCTAATGTCTGAATTATTGCAAAAGCAAAGCAAAGAGCGAAAATTGAAAGTTATTTTAAAAGCCTTGCTTGAATTAATTACAAATATTTTATTTGTTAACAAACATAAGATGGCAACAGTTAAAAATTTTAAATCATTGAGATAATATTTCCTATCATTTCCATACAATTAAAATCACGAGAAATACGCAGACGACAATCTATTACGATTTATCTTTCTTATTGTTGCATTAATAAAAATATTTTTATTCGCAAAAAAAAAAAAAAAAAAAAATCAACACCTCTTGGAGCGATCGGCGTCAAAATTGAACCAAAGCCTGTTTACATATGGATTCACATATATTCCAAATTTCAACCAGAACGTAGCATTACTTCTTGAGATAGGGCACTCAAAATGGAAAAAAAGAACGGGTGATTGCGCTATCCCCTTTTTAGCTGTTGACACAAAAATAAAATCAGTTCTTATACCCACTAAGGGCTACTTGCCGATAAATTTTTCTTTCATTCCGTTCATTATTTCTTGAGATACAGCAGTCACAATTGACGACAAAAAACGTTCTATAGCTCAACCCCCGTTTGAGTTATTGACACCAAAATTGAATCAGCACCTGTTCCTGTTAATACCAACATATGGACCAAATTTTGTTTGATTCCGCCAGTTACTTCCTGAGGAATAGCAAGCACGCGTAACTCGAAAAACGTCCCATTGCTCCACCCCCCTTGGAGGAATTTGCACCAAAAACTAATGGGCACAAGTTCACATAGGGGCACATATGTGTACTAAATTTCGTTCGATTTCATGCGGTAGTTTTTGTTGTAGAGCGGCCACAAAAAACTGGTCACACACAGACGTGACACACATACATACACACATACACACACACACACAGACAGACAGACATTTTCCAAAAATGGTCGAAATGGACTCAGCACACCTCAAAACGTTCGAATCCGTCAAAATTCGAAATTCGAAAATTTGCACGAATCCAATACTTTCTTCTATATATTAGATATAGAAGAAGAGTAAAAATGAGTTACAAATTTTTCGATACAAGGTTTTCCTGGCACAAATTGACGAAATTTGTTTAAAAACAAATGTCTGTGAAAAAATACACATTTGTTTTATTTTTATATTTTAACTTACCTCTCCTTATATCAACGGCATAGACCATATCCTGACTGAAAGCGGTTATTTTTTCTTAATGAACCCCTAATAAGTTTTAAAATTACAAAAATCAAAGACAAAAGAAAATATGTTTTTTTCTTTTAATTTAAAAGGAAAAAAAAATCTATATTATTAAAATCTGTTCGTGTCCGTCTGTCTGTCTCTATGTCTGAAGCTTGATCTTCTCGAGGCATCGCTGCGAGTCGAGAGTAGGTACCGATTGATTCGAAACTTTCCAAAGAAAACAATAAGGCTACCTCGTAATTGTACGACTTCAGTTAGCGGAGATATTAATTAAAACGTCAATTAACATCACGTTCTCGGGAATTTTTATTTCTTTATTGTTGCCATTTTGCATATTTGTTAGCAAATAAAATTCTAATAATTGTTTTAAAAGCGGATTTTTTTTTTGGGGGGGGGGGAGGGAGTGCTATATAAATTTGGAAACAACTTTTGATCTAGAATTTTATTGTAAACTATTGGTACCCACACGGCTTTGCCCGTAGTAGAAAATTAAATGGTCATTTGGTTCGCCTGTATATTTACAAATAATGGATGATGAATTTCTCGCCAATTTGCTATATTCATTTGCTTGCCCATGTTACAGTTCCACGTTATGATAATTTCGTTATTTATTCGTCCACTTTCTGATAGCTTGCTCGGTAAAATTTTCTTAAAATTGGAGCATTAAAAGAACGAAGTCGAATTTTGAAAAATACTTCCGAGGTGCACTCCCACAGTTTCAAAACTCAATTTTTTACCAAATTTCATGAAAATCGGCAGAACGGTCTACGCGCTGTGCGCGTCATAGAGAATTGGCAGAGATCCCGATATCCAGACAGAGAGACTTCGAGCTTTATGATTAGTAGTAATAATAATAATTAACTTTATTTTCTTTCTTATTCTGATATATAAATCCTGAAACTACATTCTATAGTATTTTTTTTTTGTTTAAAATTCTACTTTAAATTAGCTTTGTTTCTCTTTTATTCTAAGCAATGATTTTTATTTCTTTCTGTTGCCATTTTACATATGTGTGGGCAAATAGCATTTAAATAATTGTTTCAGTAGTGCTGACGTTGTTATGGTTACTTATGGAACCTAAGCTCGCTGGGACATGTAATGGGTTATAGATCATTCACATATTATAGTACAAGACTTTACAATTGTAATTACTACATTAGCTATATACATAAAACTATATACAAGACAGAGTGTGTCGCCAGTGTGCACATCTCCGGAGTTTGCTCTGTTCTGAGAGAATGTTTTCCCAAGTTACGTCGGAGGCTCTGACGTCACTACAATGACGATAGCGGAGTTCGATTAGTTCGATACACCACAGACGTCATCAAAACAACCAATCGGTTTAACCGGTTGCTCTATTCGACCATAACCTTTATTTATAGTCTGCCTTTTTCATTTTTGATTGCCGTTTCTCTTTTCAGAATAAGAAAGTTATTTCTAAGTTATGTTTATTAAAAGAAAATAAAAATTAAAGTTTATCATGACCAGCCTCATATTTTGGTTGATTTAAGATGTTCGACTCATCATGTTTGTTTTGTTGGGCTTTTCCCCTTCGTATGGATGAGTTTTCGAATTATAATAACTCACTTTATCTTTACTATTTATGACATTTTGTTGTTTAAAGAACACTTTAAGCTAATGTTGTTTACATTTTCATTAAATGAAACAGAAGCGCGAGCACAAAAAAAAAATGCTTCTAATGATTAAGCTTAGTTGGAAGCTGATGACTTGGTATTAAAGAAATGCAATTATTGGTACTTCATTCGCAACTAAAGAGCACGAATACGCTACCTTGCGGTGATTAATTGATACTACCGAAAAAGGTAAAACATTCCATTCCATGTGTTTTCTTTTGGGTAAATTACAGGCTTCAAACAGTTTATAGTGTAATGTAATTTCAGAAGAATAGAAAAGAAAGCTTCCCACAAATACGATGAAAAATTACTACGATTTAATAAGCGTCAAAGCAAGTTATGAGTTACGGCATATGTTTATTATACCTTTTTCATACGCCATTAGACAGTGGCTGCAGCGCACCCTATAGTTTTTAGGAGTTGCGAATAGGACAGGATGCTTTAACTTCATGTATAATCAACCAAGCAATATGTGTCATTTTGTGTAAAAAGATGCTATAAATATTTTGGATATAGCCTATCAGATGTAGTTCATTTTAACGTGAGCACAGGTCTTATTTGATAATGCATATAATTTTAGACGTAGACTGTTCAAAAAGTAATCAGATTAATTTTATTGCCGCGAAACCACTCATCGGAACGTTAATTTCTTTGGCATGAAAAATGTCTGTTGTCTACTAACAAAAGATACTGATAGTTGGCGTGTACAAATTCATGTTCATGAGTATCACGTTATTGAATTGAAAACTGTTGGCGGGCGCCTACAAGACGCAACCAGTTGTCAAATGGAAGCGTCGTTGCAACAAAGTTATGCCGTCAAAGAAAAAATTAGCATCGGAGATCTTTGATGTGATACGTGAAGTTTTCAACGATGAAGCAATGTTTAGAGTCAGTCAGTTATTTCTGGCTGTTTCCCCAACTTCAGAAACCATTACGGGGCAAACATTTTGAAAGCAACAAAGCATGTCTAAGGTCTGCGGAGGTGGTTTTGAAAAAGCTATCACAAACTTACCGTCCACAAGTTTTTAAGAAGTGGACAGAACGTCGGAAAAAATGCATTTAGTCCCACTGAGGTTATTATTAAAAAAGTCTAGTAATTTGAGACGATTAAAGTAGTTCCTAGTTTTTTATAAATTCAGTTTTATTAGTTATGGAAAAGCCCTCGCATTTTGTGTTAATTTAAAATACTCAGGATTTGAGTGATTGTTAACTATATTCAAGATAATGAGATTTTTGTCAAAAATATGCTTTACTGATGTTTACAAACCCTGCATCGCAAGCATTTTTTAGTCCTTAGCGCGTTAGAAACTGATATCAGAGCATTACAAAAACATCAACTTGACATCTCTTTCATTTTTAATGTAGCCCATACAACGTCGGCCGGCGCAGCTAGTAATAAAATAATACACTACACTGTGCTTTTGAATAAAGAGACATTAAAGACATTATTCATTTATGTGGCTTCGAATACATAAAAAACGTTCGGTGGAAACACCCCTGTAGCAAAACACTGCCTCGTATTTTCGCATTTGTTACACTTGAAAGTGATAAACAAAAAACATACCCGTATCTCTTGAAAAAATAAACTATTTACTACTTCAAAAACACATAATTTCTTCTGCAGCATTTAAAAGCTGATTAGTGTTTAAAGACTGAAAAAAATATACGTGAAAGTTTAAGCAGCATTTTCTATTTTTAAAAAAACTCAAAGCTTATTTCGTATAATGGTGCTCAGAAATCTTGAAAGTTATGTTTGCAGATATGGGGTAAGATTCCGATGTCTGCTCTGAATACTCAGAGGAATATAGCTGCTTTTGAATAGGATGATGGCAGATCTCTTCAAAATGAAACGTGACTTGGGATTCAAATTCTTTACGTGAATCGATTTCAAAATGGGATTGATGCCTTGAGAGGTAGAAAATACTTGACATTATGCGAAGTATTTTGATTTTTTATTATTGTCACACTATAATATGACGATAATTGCAGATGCGGTGTTTATTTTCTAAATGAAAAAACTTAAATAATTAAGAACATTAAGATACAACCAATAAAATCTGGAAATATACAGTTGGAACTGAAAGTACTAACAGAACTATAAAGTGTTATTTGAAAAATTATAATGCCTATTTCTATTTTTTTTTAAATATATAAACACATTATCAAGTTTCTGTATGAGAGATTCCTACAATGTGCTTATTGTATATAATCGATAGAAGTTAAAACAATAACAATAAAAGAGAAACTAATACCATTTAAAACCCTTTGCATGCTTAAATATGTTCTTAATTTTTAGTTTAATTGCATTCGACGTATTTTTGTACTTATTTATATTATTTATCTTACTAGTACTTTAGAAAAATCATAAGAAAACCTGCTTACAAAGGCTGGATTGCTTTATCACTATATAAATGATATGAAAAGCATCATTTAATGCAATAAATATTGGGAGAATGCAATGTGAAAGCCCTTTTCTTATCTTTCAGAAATTTCTCGAGCAATATTTTCCTTAACTCAACATAAGACATTTATTTTTATTGTCTTAGGGAAGAAAAAAACCCCTTGAGCCAGTCACTTTTTTTCCGTGGAAGTATGAACCCTTTTAAGTAATATTTTGTATCATATTTGTCCTACTAAAAACTATCATAGCAAGGAAAAATTGAATCCCTCATAAAAGTTGACAGAAGACCTATTGACTAAATGTTTTATGAAATATACTTTAGCGAATAAGAACCCCAAGGAGCGATGCAGTGAAAATGGACAAATTTTGTTTATGAAGAAACCTTAGAAATTTAAGTACTTCATAAACCGTCAAATTAATCTGACAAATACCACACACAGTTTAAAAAAATAATTGCGTAAATCTACTGTGGCCAAGTGGTGGAAACACTAGACGTCTATGCGGTGATCGTGGGTTCGATTATTCCTACCGGTGCCCTTCATGTTGTTTTTTTCTTTTTGACTGCATACATTTGGCTTGTGTTATCCTTTTAGTAAATAAAATAACTCCTCTTTGAGTTGTGCTATTAGAAAGTCATCCTCCTTCTGAGACATTGGCACATTTTTTTCCACACCAGTAGCACACGACAACAAATAACTATTTTTAAGCGATTAATTGAGAGGATACGGTTTTTCTTCAGTGCGTTAAAATAGTTGGTTCAAACCCTACCCAGAAAGAATTGTAAGGGCTACGCAGATCGCTATAACAATATTACGCATTGTCTGGTAAGGTTTGTACCTACTATAGATGAATATCTTGAGATTGGGGACTAATAGTTTGGAAATGGTTATAGATTTTATTTGAAAGGGAACTCTGTTCGTTCAGAACAACGATATTCTTTGTGAAATTTAAGAGAGAAATTTTCATCCTCTTAAAGAATATAAAACGCTGAATTTTCTTTTTCTTTCTTTTTTATTTTATTTATTTTTTCAAGTTTCTAAATTAATCTTCTTTTTACTGTAAGTTTAATTTTCGTATTTTGCTACGAGTCAGTTATAACATATACTGATTTTTTAAAATACTTTTTATTAGATTGAATGTGCAAAATATTCTATCCGCTTTATTTGGATTTTTCGATTGAACTCCCGTTAGGACTCTAACACATCTGCAGAATATAAAATTCCAAAATCTCCAAAAAAGGAATTTTTAAACTTATTCATTGATTATTTCATTCATCAAGAATTTCAGCTCTTTCAGTATATATTAATTGAATAAATAATTCCTAACACCTTGTACACTTTTAAGTAAAACCTTTTTAAACAGTTATCCATAAGAAAAAAATATAAATTTATGCAGAGAAGTAAATGGTAATCAACAACCTCGAAAAGCTAACTATTTGCATTAAAGAAGAGGTTAAATGAATCTTCGAAACACGTGTATGCAGCCATCTGCTAATTTTGTACGTTAAACAGTTGTTGATTACCATTTACTTTTACGCACAAATGTATTTATTTAGTTATTATTAATAACTGTTAAAAAAAATTATTGCTTAAAAGTGTACAAGGTGTTAGGAATTATTCTTTCAATTAGCTATAATATAACGAAAGAATTGAAATTCTTGATGAAGTAAAGGATTAATGAATAAGGTTAAAAAATCCTTTTCCGGAGGTTTTCGAATTTTATACTCTGCAGATGTTAGAGTCCTAAAGGAAGTTCAGTCAAAAAATCGAAATAGAGCGGATAGAACATTTTGCACATTCAAGCTAATAAAAAGTGTTTTAAAAAATCATTACATGTAATAACTGACTTGTAATAAAGCACGAAAATAGAAATCACAATAAAAAGAGGAATAGTTCAGAAACTAACGAAAAAGGACAAGATTCAGCGATTTATATTTATTAAGATAATTATAAGGATGAAAGTTTGATGCAGACAGTAATACTTCAATAGCGGTTTTAAAACTTCAATTTATCTCCCTATCGAAATATTGCTAATGAAATGAACGGCTTAAGCATTTTTTTTATACTTTTGAAACAATCTATATGATTAAAAATATATTTAGGAAATTAATCTGCAATTATGCAATTTTGGTTTCAGAAATTACATTTTCAGTTCGTTTTCATTTCTAAAGCCGTATTTTTTTTTTTTTTTTTCTGAAGTAGCAGTAACCATGGGAACAGTTTCAGAAATCACTATACGAAAGGGGCACATATACATGACAAAGTTCCGAAATCCATACTGAATATTTTCGGTAGATATTGCCATCTGCGAATGTAGGTTGCATATCTCTTCAACGCAGAAACGTGACGTGGAGTCTAAAATTTTCAAATCAATGGGTACGAAAAGAGGCAATTCGAATGGATGGAAAATCATTGAAGGTAATATTTTTCTCCTTTCAAGCTCTTTTCTTGAAAAAGTTTTGAGGGTTAAGCTTCTTAAAGCTTTCTTTCTGTTTTTCGTGTTATAGCTTTAAACATAATTAAAATATATACTGAAAAAAAATGTTGGAACCACAGAATATACATTTTTAAAAATGATACGAAAACAAAACCGCCTTTGATACACTAAAAAGTTACCTTTGTACCTTTCGTATACCTTTGTATACAATTTTAATATTTTTCGTAAGGGTCGTCTATCCATTTTTAAGCATTCAAGATATTTTAAGGCCTTTAAAAACCGTGTAATATGATCTTTAAAGCTTGCGTTATAAAGGTTTTCATTTGTAAATCCTATAGCCAAGGACGGATACATGGGAGGAGCAATGGATCACTTGAGAAATTTAATGTTGGCCATTTTTCCAAATCGAAATCCAAAAACTTAAGGTATAGGCTATCGCTGATGATATTAAGAAAAGAAATGGGGTTCAATTCCTCCTCCCGAAGACTTTTACGAACTGAAGTTTTAGAAAGGCAATTTCAGACGATCTTTTTGATGTTAAGAGAAGGAGTCTGTGAGCTTCTGCCCATGCATTTCACAAAATTCAAGTCTAAAAAATGCGATTGTAGACATTTCCGGTAGAGTTAAGGGGAAATAACGGGTTCAACGACTTTCCACCGGTATAGTTTCGAAACTGAAGTTTCAAACGCAGTTTTAGACGACCTTCGATGATGTTAGGGAGTGGGGTTTAAAAAAAACTTCTGAATCTATTACGAAATTTAAATTCTAAAGTGTAATTTTAAAATACCTCTTTCAATAGAAAAGGAAAGGAGTATATTTGGAACCGTCCTTGGAAAAAACTCCATATTTTAGTTGTTTTAGAATTTAGATAAAAATTACGCTGCAACCAACCCGATCTCTAAGTATGTGTAAATCAGATACGTAGTAAGAGGACAGTTTAAAAATTCAATCGCCAAACCTTGAAAAATTCCAGGACTAGTCAAACACGATCAGAAAATGAAAAAATAAATAAATAAATTAATTAACAACTTAAAAAATAAAATTTTAAATAATGTCTCAGTTAATAGAACACTTCATGGTTTTACTTGTCGTAGAAGCAAATTATATAAAAATATTCTTTCTTCTTTCTACGTGAGTAAAGCATACATTTAAAAAGTAAGTAGTCATAACTGAAAAAAGAAGAAAATTGCAAAAAAAAAAAAAAACCTCAGTGAATATTATGATTTACATAAGTATGCAAAACAAGTAATGGAAAGAAAATACAATAAAACTGTAACATGTGTACTGAAAATTGAAAGTAAATGTCGGTGTTTCAGCAAACTTCCCAATAACCATAACTCTATGTATAATACGTATGTTGTCTTTTTCAACTTTCGAAACTCTATGAGACTAAACCAAAAAAAAAAAAAAAAAAAAAAATCTATTTGATTCCAACACATTGTTTTCAGGATGTAGCACTTTAAACTGCTCAAAAGAGTTTTACAAAGCTGCTATAAGCACTTGAACTTCGATAAATATTCTGGAGAAATAAATTTTGATTAAAAAGACACATTTCGAAATATTTATTTGAAATATTTGTAAAGAATTGAAGTGATTTTTTTTTAGATTTTTGACCAAGTTTTCCGAAATTATACAAATAATGTAAATTTTCATGCTTGTTATTCAACAAAAATAATCATCTCTTATTTATAGAAATCCTGAAGTAATCTACATCAGAACGAGTACTCAGCATTGGGCTGAGCCCAAAAGTTAGATAGGATTGCAAAAAAAACCTCTTTTTTAAAAACAAAACAAAATAGAAATGTGGATAGGGTGGTATAGTAACTTTAAATAAAAATTAGGCGTTATAGTAATGTTTTTTGGAATGCAATTCCACAAAAATATTATTTGTATTAGTTTTACCAAAGCTGCACTTTGTGTAACGATGGTGGATTTTTTTCTTTCTTTTTTTCTTTTTTTGCAGAAATTAAACTGTGGATTAGTTTCTACATTATTAGTTTAAACGAACGATGACTAAAAAAATACATTTTACATTACAAAATACATTTACATTACAAAAACACCTTAAAGACACATTTGGATCATAAATAAACGCTGCATAAATTTACATTTTTTATGTTTTAAAAATAAAACTCGATAAATAGACAGGCAAAAATGAATATTTTTTGTAGAAAATAGTTTTTTTTCCATTACTTTCTTCAGAATTATACGAAAGAAAAATATGAGCTCAGGTAGAAATTAGTTACTTCAAATGCAGAGAGTGCCAGGAATAGTAAGTGAAATTTGATAATGAAAATGGAACTGCAGCAACTCATATTTCTATCCCAACAGAAACCAGATTTATTTCAGTTGAAAACGTGACTTGTGGCATAAATGTTTTTAACAAAGAAATTCGACGCAGCATTGAGCTTACGTTAGCCTGATTTAATTTAATAAGGTTTAAATATTACGAATTCAAATTTAAGCAGAAGTTTCAAAGATATATTGGAAAACTGAAATGTGAATATGAAATTAAGTTTAATGATGCACGTCTTTGCTTTTTAAATTTTTTAAACTTCAAAACCGCAACATTTAAAGGGAAAGGTGTGACTATTATTTCTAATTTTTATTAAGTTATTCGTTACAACGAGATACATTACTTTTGAAAAAAATCATTACATATTCACATAAAGGTTATCAACAACCACGATTTAAACTTTTGATCTCTATTTTTTTTGTAATATATTTCTATAATTCTGAAAGAATGGTAGGAGGATATATTTTAACTGTCCCGTTGCACAAAAAGAGGGATTATCTACAACCAGGAGCATCCAGAACTGAACTTTTCATCTTGGACACCAGCATCCAATGAAAAGAGACATTTCAGGAATTAAAAAAGAAAAACAAATGCTTACTCGTCATACAAAATTTGCTGACTAAAGAATATTTTTGGTGGTCTTAGTGACATCTGCTGATGCCCCATTGCAGCATTCATGTGTGTGTGTGTGTCTACACCACTATTTCACAATAGTGTATTAAACTTTTCAGAATTTCCATACAAATTTGCAACGCAATGAAATTGCTTAAAATAGTTACTTTTATCTACAATAAATAAAATTTATATTTCATAACAACTGTTTACTGCATTTAAAAAAAAGTCCATCTTTTTCTCTAACTTACGTCCTTTAGGTGTAATGACAGAGTCGTAGCTATCTATATATTAAGAAAACTAAGCAGGAAATAGTAGCTTTGGGGAAAAGCATGGAGTTCGTCCCGTTCTAAAGAAGATCGCCTTTACCTACTCCAACACAAAATTTACTTCCCTAGCTATCCCTCACTGTCGTGTGTAGAAGACCTAAATTATTCCTAATACCTCTTAAATAGTTCACTCCCATATCCATAGTGTAAAAAATGTGTTCCTTTTAAAGAAAATTATTACTGTTTAACTTGTGTAAACAATATCGTGCTCATTCTAATACCAAACTACCTCAAAATAAATAAATAAATAAATAAATAAATAAAATAAAGGTAGGGAAGTAAGTGACGCAACCTGGAGACAGTTTTCGCTAGAGGAGCAGCATCGTGGGCGGCCGGTCAACAGTGGTGCTGGCGGGGGATATAAAATCATAGCACATCAAAACGGTCAAGTGAGAACAATAAGCAATCGTGATTGCTCAAAAAAAAAAAACATTGACAGAAGTACTAAATAAATGATCTTGAATACAGCAGTTTTCAACTGTCAAAAATAATTGCGTGCTCTCTCACATTTATAAAATATTAAGTTACGAAAAAAAATACGCCTTTTTTGCAGCAAAAGACATGAAAATCTCTAATTTTCTTAATTAGAAATTGCTCATTTTGAAGTTTTTTAAGATTGAAATTATATCAGCATAATTTAAATTAATTTTCGGCTTCAAATCCACTGTTTATCATAAATTAATTTTTAGTCGAATTAGTATACCTTGTTCTTCTTAGAAAATAATTACAAATGAAAAATAAAGAAAAAAAAAGTTTGTTGATACTCAAACCGAGATAAATGAGAGATTTTTTTTTTAAGATCGTAAAGTTTGAAAAATTCTTACGAAATTTAAATTACGGGAAAAACTCATTAAAATAAATATTGGCTATTACACAGAAAATGAATTCTTTTGTCGAAGAACAATTTTAACGTTTCTTGTTGAACAAAAGTAAATTAAAGGTTTTCTCTCTTTAATGATAAATTAGGGTGTTCCATTTTTAGAAGAATTATCTTTGAGAGCAGAGTCAAATGAATTATTTCTACTCCGTACATTTTGTAATCACAATTGTTCAAAAATGCAATTATATCCCAAGTTATAAAGAAAATTAATAACATATTAGAGTCATTAACTAAAAGAAGCATTTGAGGTTTGAAACCAGTCATCGTTTTCATGTTTCCATGCAGTTTGATTGATTAAGTTGAAATAAATTTGAAATGTATTAGCGTAACTATTTCTTAACTGATAATAAAAAGTTTGATGTAAATGCTTGCACTGCTTTTATTTCTTTACTTTCTTTAAAAGATTTTTCGAATAATAAAGCTAGTATGTATTCTTAAACCAGATTTTTGGATATTTTGAAACTGTATTTCATGCAATGTTATATTCTTTATTGCTCATTTAGTTTTGTGTTTCTTTATTTTTAAGTTTTAGAAATGCATGAATATCTTTCTTAATAAGTAAGAGTTCCGAGTAAGTCTCAAGACACATTATTCAGTAAATAATGCATGAACCACTTTCTACATTTAAATGTGAATCAAATGTGTTTATTCTACACACTTTTGATTATAAGAATTAATTGAAAAAAAAATGTTTTGATACACAATAATAGAAATAATAATAATAATAATAATAATAATGCGATTTCAATAGTCAACGTCATATCGTGTTAATTTGATTCAGTGCGTAAGACATAAATACTTTGAAATTGGATCAAAGAAAATTTTGAGTACTATTTACTTGTTTATTCTACAGCTGCTCTTTCCTCCCTTCCGATATTACAGAACACTAGCTATAATATTTACGTATATTTCAATTTTTACTTGATAAGTCGAAAAAACACTGTTGAATGCCTTTTTAAAAAGCCAAAATTAAATTCATGTTTTCTATTTAGCAAAACTGTGTATACAGAGTGTTCCAGTTTAACCTACAAGACCTTTATTTTCGCTACCATTAGTCCTAGTTGCATACTTCCAATTGCAAAAATGTTCAAAATCAGATACAGAGTAAAGATATTGAAAGTTTGAAGCAAAAATAAAAATGAGTCCAAGGATACAATAAATAACTCTCTTTACGGTCCCTAGATCTCCTAACTTATGTTTTGAGAAATAATATCCATTGAAAAATAATTCCAACACTAAAAGTTTGACATTAGTACGATTCATATTCCACGAGGTATGAAATGTAGCGTTTTTTGATCTACTCCATTTTACACTCGCCGACATTAACACCTTTTGGGGGAAAATATATCGGATAACAAGATTTTTAAATTATATGTATTCATAAAGTGTGGTTTTTTTTTTTTTTAAATTCTTCGAGGTTTTGTAGTGTGTTTTTGAGTATCATGGCATAGCATTTGCATTTATTTTTGAATGACAATGAAAAATATAAGTACTTATTTTTTTTTTTTTTTTACTCCGACATCCTGTAATTCTTCTGAAAGGTTGAGAAGTTCCAATCTCATCTTTTGTATGACCCCTTAAAACTTCGAATTCAAATATCTCCTTGAGTTTTGGTGGCAAAAATGCCAAGTTTTTTGTGTTGGAAATCAATCAATGGGATATGATGTCCTTTAATATAAGTTAGGGGACCTAGGGCCCGTACAAAAAGTTAAATTTTGTATTTTTTGACTCATTTTTATTTTTGCTTCAAACCTTCAATACCTAAACTCCGCATCTGATTTTGAAAATTTTTGCAACTGAAAGTATGCATCTAGGACTAATGGTTGCAAAAATAGAGGTCTTGCAGTTTAAAGCGGAACTCCTTGTATACAAATTAAAATGTTGAGGAGGAAAAAGGTCCATCAAGAATAAGATAGTATATTTTACAATGCATGAAATTGTCAGAAAAAAAAAAAACATTTTAGAATCGAACTTTTTTGTTCCAAAAAAAAAAAAAAGAAACTGAGCTAAACAACTAATCTTCATAAAAACACTGGATTATAGGTATAAAATGCTCTAGAATTATATATTGATGACACAAAACAATTGAGAGGTGTATAATAATTTTGAAAAATACTTTTATTATGTTAAATAATGCATATTTTTTCTTTAGTCTAATGATAAAATGATAACAGCCAATTAAAGTTGATTGAGTGCATACAATTATTTTGATTCCTCAAAAAAAAAAAAAAAAATGTCCGGTTAAATGAGGGTTTTTTCCAAGTACTTTATAAATTACTTCTGCTTATTTTGTCATTTGACTGTTTTTTACAATTTTCATAAGTTCCACTGAACGAGTTTTCTTTTTGTTAAATTATGATGCAAACCATTATTAAATTGCATTTTATATAATTTATATTTACAGCGCATTAAATTTTCTACTCAAATAGTTGATAGGTGTTGTAATTTATTTTACTTCATTTAAACTATTTTTTAGAATTAATGATTGTTTCTCTCAACTGCAATTATTTCAAATTTCTGAAAAGAACATGTAATGCATAAAGTAGAAAATAATTTGTGTCGACAAAATTTCAAATACTTTTAAAAATTTAAATTATAAGAATGTTATGTTTGAGTTTAAAAAAATAGGGTTATTAAACACTTAAAATTGTAAACATAATAGAAAGAGCTAAGTTTTTTATTATTCCTAGTATTTTAGATTATTAAAGTTTGATCCAAGTTACAATTCTATGTGTCGCTTACATAAATTCAGAGCACATTTTTTTTTGTATTTGATTTTTATTTTTATTTATTTTATTTATTTATTTTTTTGATTGCAGATTATATTTGGAGAATTTAGCGTGTCGTATGTGGGCTAATGGACACAGACTGAGTGTAGTTGGTGTTGAATGTTTAGCTTATAAACTGATTGTATAAATGGGGTATTTTCTATTACCCCTTAGTCACCGGTGTAAAAGGAAATACGATTTGGTAAAAGGACACTTTGATCTCATTCAGTAATAAAGTGATACAAAGTAAACTTTTTCATGTACAGTTTTCATCGAAGAGTGTTTTCTTGAACACAATGCGTACAATTTTATCTCTCATTTCATCTATGAGAAAGGAAATGATCTTAAGTTGAAACAGTGACAGTTTATTTCTTTTTACCCCAGGTGACCTTACATTTCCTAATGTGAAAGTTTCTTTTTTTTTTGTTGTTGTCTTCAGATTTTTTTGCCGTGGCTTGGCTTCATATCTGTTTACTTTGTGATTGGGATAGTTTTCAGACTACATTTATTTTCTGTGTACTGTCCAACCACGAATTGTATGGAATTTTCAAACGTTCAGATAAGACGAATCTGAGAATGAGGGCGGAAAGTAAAAATTTGATGCCGTTATTCCGCTCATTTAAATTAGACTCAGCTTCTGCAAACGCTGGCATCGCTTAAAAAATAATAGATTCGTCCATTCCCGGTTGCAAAACGGATGTTTGTCTTTTTATACAATCCGTGGTCAGACAGTATAATAAAATAATAACTACGCGTAATCAAGTTTTGCCAGGGCATTAACATAAGAATGTGCGATTATTTCAACCAGTAAGGAATGAATTAATCATAGTTAGTTCGAGCATCTTCTTTCGCAAACTTTAATTTAAAAAAAAAAGAACTCACAAGCTGCTTTTCCTAGGCAAGAACAGTTATGTACTTAATAACGCACCCTTATATTTTTCAGAATAAATCTGTATTATACAAAAAAAAAAAAAAAACAACCGCCAGCTCAGTTATTTCATCCGAGGACTGCAGTTTCGTGTTTTTTAGCACTTATCAGCCCGGAGCAGGAAGTAACTGACCTGGAGGCAGAAAAACAAACTGGTAGCTAATGTAGAATTAGCACACCAGGTGAGTGGCCACAGAATAGGTGCGGCTCAACTCAAAGATTGAAGGCAAAGCTAAGTATTTTGCAGTAAGTTACCACTTTAAGCCAGGGCTAAGGCAGAAATACGAAAAAATACAGCCGCCAGCTCAGTTATTCCATCCGAGGACTGCAGTTTCGTGCTTTTTAGCACCACTCATCAGCCCGGAATAGGAAGTAACTGAGCTGGAGGCAGAAAACCTCTTAAAGGAGCCAAGAGAGCCAAACAAACTGTTAGCTTATGTGGAATTAGCACACCAGCCGAGAGGCGGCAGCATTTATAATCTGTATAATATCATATAGAATTTCAACGTCCGACTGGACTTATATTATATTGAGCGATACCGCTGGATAGTCAGGAATAGCAGAGATTTCTAGATATATTTTAATAAGCCTACTTTATTGTCTACATCATGCCACATTTTGCACTCATCAGTGTCAACTTGGTTGCATTTCGTCAGACACATAGGAAAACATTCAATATGGATTTGAAAGTTAATAATTTTGTGACCAGTCTGTTTTACAAAAGTTTGGAACCAAATGCAAACATACATAGGAGAGTTTCATATGTGTGCTGATTACAGTAACTAGGACTGGCAAAAAAATTGAAATTTCATTATAGAATCTCTCTACAAATGCAGTTCCTACATTTTAGGTAAGAAATGTTTCTTTTTTGATATACTGAAATTTATTAAATAATCTTGGCGATTTGGAAATTCATGTAACACTAACATTTAAGTTACGTGTAAGCAAGCTAACTTTTCAGAGATTTATTGCATGCATTTTAAAACTTCTACTTGAGAGTCAAACATAAAAGTATAACAACTTGTTTTAATATGTGCGAATAAACATATACATTGCATTTTGAATTGCGGCACTTTTGTTATAATGAAAAAACTAAGAAATGATTGCCTTACTGTAGCATTTTCTGACAAGAAATATTTCGTGATTTTATTTCATTTTGAAAAAGCGAGAGAGAAGAAGAGAGTGCATGGAGCATGGTGTAAACATTATTCCATTGGTGGCAATTTAAGATGAAAAACACTCGTAAATTTTTCATGAGTTCAAGAAATTTTAACTCATTATTGAAATGTGAGCATGCATAATATATTTCTCCAGAAAAAGGCCACACACACACACACACACACAAACAAAATATCTTTCTCAAAACTATGCAAAATTATGGAAAGGTTTTTGATTTAAGAATCAATACATAAATCTTTAATTCATACAGGTGCAACAGCAAAAAGCTTTTGAAGTACAAAAAAAAACATTTTTTTTTGTTTTTAGACGAAAATTATTCACAAAACTTTTTTTTGCGAATTTCACAGTTTTCCGTCTGTTAATTATTCAGAATCTCAATGCACGACACCTTTAATGGTGCCATATCCAAGTCGGTTCTTAACTGGTGTCCTTAGAGACCAACAGAAACAAAGGGAATACGAGTTATTTGACATTACGGATCAGTGTTGTTATTAAGTTGTCCTCGTAGTACGGTAGTTAATAATGCATGGTTTAATTTGTAATTCCCGTTTGGATCGTTATGTGTGAATAAATAAACGCGGAGCATCAAAGCGGCAGCTTATGTCGATTGTGTCCCTCTCGTTGTACAAGACTTCAAAACATTTTGTCAACAAAAGTTTAAAGGTTGAACAAGCAAAAAAAAAAAAAAAACATTCGTCATAATATTAAAATAAATAAGTGAAAAACATTCTATCCATACATGCTTCGCGACAAATGGTAGCGGCGGTAAACATATAAGGATGTTGTTTTTTTGATAATTTGTGCCATGTACTTAGGTTTCCTCGGAAAAAGATAGTTATATTGAAGTTAAATAGCATAGCTGACTAATGTTTTTTTCTTTGTTTAGAATTTGGTTACGCTTCAGTCAAAACTTCCATTCATATAAACCACAATCTTTCTTCTTCCAGGAAATTCGGGGTGTTCAAATAGTCCTTGACGCATTAAAAAATCGTGCATAAAAGCAACAAATTGTCGTATGAACATGCGGTTTTCACAAGAATACTTAACAAGTTAATTTTTTTTATGCCATCTTAAAAAAAAAAAACAAACAAACAAAAACCATAATATTAAAATTTAAAAAATAATAATAAAACAAACTTTAAAATTGTGTTTAAGTAAGAAAAACAAACGTAATTTGAGATGCTTGGTTATTGTGTTAACTAGAAAGCAATACCAGTCATTACTTCTTTAAGTGTTGAATATGTGAACCTTTTTTGCTTAAACCACATTTAAACGGTACTCTAGTACATCCCTTGTTCTAACCAGCCTGAATGCGGAAATTAAGCCTACTTGGGTAATCTGTATTTTAGGATCTTCACACAGTGCTACACAAAAGAAAATTCGTGAAATTTATAGGGTAAACCATTTTATCATACGCCAATTTGTTGCGCCTCTTTGAATTTTTAAAATTTGTCATGCGTTTCGGTGACCCTGTATGTTTTTCGAAATATTAAGTTTTAGTATGATCTTCGAAAAAACTGGAAAAGTTTCAAAACTAAACTATAGACGGCACTGTGTTTACCTCCACTATCACTTTTCCTAAAAATATATTTTATTGAGTATTACCCATAACAACCATATGTTATCCGTAACCACCAAATTTAAATTGTTTTAACTTTTGAAGATTCGCGAAGAAGATACAGGTTTTAAGATACAGGTATCTTTTACTAAGAAAAAGCATTTACTAAAAAAAAAGTTAAGACTTATGTATATTCTTTTTCATTTTGATCCTTATCTCATCAAGTTTCCTCTATTTTGTACAATGTCAGCTAAATCATGTAGGTGGCGCTAACATCGGAAACTAAAAATGGCGCCTAAGAAAGAGAAAACTCTGAGTGGTGCCGCAAAAAAGCTTTGAGGGTAAACCTTCTTGGAACGTTTCGTTTTACCATAGTTTGCTAATTCTAACATTACACTTTACTTCCATGTGAGGACTGTTATGAGCGAACTGTTTTTTTCTCAGATGTAAATGGCCACGCCAGTGCCCGAAGTCAAAAATCGTCTAAGTCTTCTTAAAATTCTAAAAGGTGTCCACGTAGAAATTTTAATTGTTGTTAAAAACTTTTTGAGATGTGGGTCAAAATAAAAGATCGTTAAAATTTGCAGCAGATTCTTTTAATAAATTTTCTCTGCATGTGTAATACTTGAAACTGAAGGTTTTAACTAACTGTCACATGCAACCTTTTTCTAATTATATTTAAATTTAAAAAATTCTTCAAATAAATAAAATATGAAAAAAAAATGCAAAAAGAATCACAATCACCGTTGCCAAAAATGAAAGAACTGAAAATTACGTTAAGCATTTGCTACACGTAGTGCAATGTTTTGGTCATGCATAGATCTATAAATTAACTGTATTAATAGTGGAAAAATTCTCAGTTTTAAACATCATATTCAATTACAGTATAATGAGAGCAAGTCATGATGTAGAAATTTAATAAGAATGAAACATTTTGGTTTATGCTATGCAGTAGCGAAGAAACGAATTGAAATAGCAACTTTTCTACAAAAATTTCGCAAAATGTTTTTTTTTCTTTTGAGTTTGACATCTAACGAATACGAGAGCAACAGTGTAATATACCAACCGCTGAGTCAAAGTATTTATGTCAAAAACCTCGAAACATTATTTGAATTTATGAATCAATGCGGTCAAGCTTGGAGAAAAAAAAATCTACTATTATGATCTGGAATAGGAAATAAAGAACTCAAACGGTGATAATAAGAAAAGCAATTTTCTTTCCGATTGCAAACTCACGCAAGTTATTATTTCAGGATTTGTGTGCGCAGTTCTTTTATGTGTGGCTTCTTTCATCGTTTTTAAACTCATATAATATGAAGTTTTGGAAAACAATTTTAGATTATTGTGTGCAACGTACTCCAAGCACTCTTCAGTCTCTTGGGCAAATGATTTGCACTGTATTAGACCTCTTTTTCATTAAATATATTCCTCTTATGTCATTTTTCTTATGGCGTGCTTTTCTAACTTGGTACGTATGTATTAATTGTTAGAATACTTTGCTTTTTGACCTCTAACATATATATCTGCATTAATAGAGTGATAGGTTATAAAAAAATGAAAACAAAACTGAACTCACCTACTTCATTTCGATTTTATAATTCATTAAAACCTTGACCAAATGCTTCCCAACTTAAAAAACAATGTTATGTAGTTTGTTTTAAAACTAACAATATGAAGGGATATTTTATTAATTTGATATGCGTGTATTGTCCCGAAAATTTGTATGCGTTTTCCTTTCTCAGTTACTAAGCTTAATATAGTATCTTTCATTATTTGTGATGCGTTAGGAAACATCTTTACAAAAACTAATTGCCGCAAAGTTATTTCAATTGAATTTTTGACAGTTAGGTGAAATGTCTAACATTAAAAAATATGCGATTGAAATGTTAAAATATTTTAAAGGCTTTTAATGTCTGATACCAATAGAAAATTCTTCTAATAAATAGATCCGAATATTTAAAAAACGTCTATGATGAGTTCCAAAGCCATTTAAAGCGTTTAGTACTAAAACCAGTTTGAGCCAAGAGTTTTTGAAAGTATTTTTTTCTTTCGAAATTAGATCCTACTTATTTGTTTTCTATACCATCACGCTACAAAACAGTTTGGAGAAAATCCCTCTCAATCAATTTGATAACTGGAAAAAAAAAGAAAACGAATATGTAATGTTATCATTAAATGCTCAATTTTCAAACATTTTTTTATTAAACGGGATAGTATATAGTACGAAATGGAACAACCACTTGAAATCAGTTGAAATTTGAATGGAAAATTAATCTATATATTTGTGTAATAAAAAAATGCCTACGTCGAACGGACTAAAAGCGAATTATTCCTATTTTTTAAAAATAATTAGATGATGTTGCTAATAAAAAAAAAGTCATACACAGAATGTTTCTCAAATATATATATATACATATATATAGGAAAATCTCTCTTGCAAAATTTTTAAAATAGATTGATGTAATAATTCTCTCAAAAGTGAAAATGTTTCACTGTTGGTCTTTTAATCCTAGCAAATCTTTATCTGATCTTAAAAATTTAAGCGCTTTAATGTTAACAAAAATTAGTTACTAATGTATTGTATTATGTCATAAAATTGTAAAAATATATTCTTTAAATGCATTAAAGCTTATAAAATTGACCTGGAAATACTTTTCCATTACATTCAACAATGGTCAAAAAAAAAAAAAAAGAGGGGGGGGGGACAGTTGTCCAAAAAAAAAAAGCTAATAAACCATCTATTAAGTTAAGTTAATAACTTTCTAAGGCAGAAGAAAATAGAATACACCAATGTTTAAACGCAGGAAATATATCCGTCTCTCTCTTTAAAAAAGTGTGGGTTAGATTTAGATTAAAAATTTTTAAGAGCCTTAAGGCACAAAAAAAAAAGACCTTAAAATACATTGAATACATTAGCGCCGACAATAATACAACTTAAAATAAACTATCAATTTATATTGTTGCGATAAAACACGTTACTTCTTGAAGTACTTTACTTTTTTCAGCTTAAATACAAATACAGTCCAACAATAAGAGCTCACCCTTTCCATTACAAGAAAAGAGTTCATCTTTCTCCTAAACTGAATCAATCATATTAGTTGTGGTGCCTATCCCAAAGTTATCGCTTCCCATAAATGCTAGCAATACTCTGTCTGCTAAATATTCACCTTAGGCTCATAGGAATAAGACTATTAACAAAGGATATTATGTATTACTGACCATGCAAGCATAAACCCCATGATAACAACGTTACAGCAGAGTTAGGGATTTTCCGTGTTCGTCGATAGCCGTTATTATTAAGTTGTCCTAGTAGTGTCGCTTCAATAATGCATGGCTTGTATGTGAGAGCCATTATGTCCATTATGTGTGAATAAATAAGAACAATCATTAAGGCAATGGCTTTTAACGATCTAACTGCCCAGCATTTAATTGCTGTCGTGGGCCCTTCGTTATTACGTTTCTTTTGGGAAATCTTAGCTGAGCTTTAAACTTTTTCTCGACAAGTTTTTCTTTATAAATTTTGTGAATTCCCTCGCTGATTTGTTACGGAATACTTAGTCATGAAGGGTATTATAGCTTTTATGTTACAGATAGAGTACGAGTTAAGGCATATGTATAGGTTTCAAATCGCAAAAATTGCCCAAAATTGGCTTTATTTTTCTATTTTTTTTATCCTGAAATATTCTCGAAATCCTTAGGTAACAGGGGACATAAAAATCATGAAAAACTTTCCAGTAATAAAAAAAGTTTCAACATGTTTTCGAAATGTCTCTCGTAAAAAAAAAAGAAAAAGAAAAAGTTTTGGTTTCTCGTCTAGTTAAGCCTAACTAGTATTTTCGCAAATATTTGAACTTTTAAACCTTTATTAATATTAATTTTTTAAATATCATTTAAAATTATAAACCAGTAGCGGCAACAGAGTTTAACTGTAACTTTATGTCGCACTTAGTTTGTTTACATTCTTAAATCTGCACGCTTTCGTAATTGTTCGTTTTTCAATTTGATTTCAATTTAGTTTGTATCGCTTAAAAGAGTGAATAATACCAAAAAATGGGCTCTTAAGTACGAAGCAAACGTACAAAAAAGCGAGTTTTTGTTGCAAATCAGCATTAAAATGCTAAACAATCTGCAAATATTCTAGTTTTGGAAAAGTCAGATGTACAGAATTCTGCTGCTGGTTCGAGTTCTGCTTCCACTTCGCAAAGTAAACTGAGGAATCATGTCACTGATCTCTCTGAAAAGGACTCTCTTTCTAAGAATTTCATCATTGACTTATACTGTTTAAATCATCTTCTTTTCCCAACTGAACCTCCCAGAATGCAGATCCCAATCTATATCAGTAGCTGAAAACCCTAACAACCGAATCGGTTGTGCTGCAGAACTGTATTTATATTGCAATTCTTGTGGTTTCATTAGTGCACAATGTTAATCTTCCAAAAAAACAGGACAAATATTTGATGTGAATCGTAAGCTTGTCTACGCTATGAGGCAAGCTGGGTGTGGGTATAGGAAAGCCAGCCACTTCATGAGTGTGATGAACTTGCCTCAACCACCAAGCCCAGCAGCATATAACAATCATACCAAGTCCCTGCTCCCAGTCGTAAAAAAACTTGCGGAAGAAACTGTGGTCACAGTTGCGTTTCGTATTCGGAAGAAGACGTTTCTTCAGACTGCGGTGCTTTCATCGACGTAACATGGCAGAAAAGAGGATTCTCTTCGCTGAATGGTGTGGTAACTGAAATCTCCGTCGATACTGATGAAGTTCTTGACGTGGAAGTATTGAGCAAAGTATACCATGGATGCCAGAAGTGGAATACCAAAGACAAAACTAGCACCCGCTACCAATCGTGGAAAGCAGAACAAGTGTGCCCCATAAACTACGAGGGATCATCTGGAGGTATTGAGGCTGTTGGCGCAGGGAGAATTTATTTGAGGTACGAAGAAACAAGAGGGTTGGCATAAACAGAATTCTACGGAGACGGGGATAGTACAAGTTATACCACTGTGGCCAACCTTAACCCTTATCCTGAGAAAACAATCGAAAAAAGGGAATGCGTGGGGCACTATCAAAAGAGGTTGGAGACTGCTTTGCACAAGTTGAAAAAGAAGCACCCAGGTATGGGAGGACAGGAAAAGCTGACTGACAAGAAAATTGACAAAATGCAGAACTATTTTGGAATGACATTACGCAACAATTCCTCAGCTGTTGAAGAAATGTCTGCGTCAATTGGGCAACATTTTATCATTTGAGTGCTCAAAATACACTCTCTTCACAAGAAATGCCCCGCTGGAAAAGACAGTTGGTGTACTAACCAGCGCGCAAAAATGCAGGCGAGAAAGCTCTTTCGAAATACAAGTATATATATATATATATATATATATATATATATATATATATATATATATATATATATATGTACAGTCTATTCCCGCTATAGCTTGAATTTTTTGTCTACAAGCCGAAATTTTTTGAAAGGAAGTAAATCGGCTTCGTTATTGGCTACTAAATATTGATTTTGTGAGTGTTATTACATCCTTTGAAGCATCACTGACAGCGAAAGTTCCCACACCAATTAGTATACGCATCGGGTAGTTAGTGCATCAAAGAACCATTCAACATCTTTCATTTATTTATTTTTTTCATTCTAAATATGAAAGTTGATAAATATAATGGCACCTTAAAAGGCACCTTCATCTAAAGAGTTTGTGAAAATGGGAAGAAAAATAAAGTTTCTGACTAAAAAAAACAAGGCTAAGATCCTCGATATGCTTGACAAACATCGACGGTAGCACGACAATAAAAATCAGTAATTCTTCCATACGTACAATTAAAAGTCAAAAAAAAAAAAAAAAAAAGATATCCGTAAACGTTTAGAACTTAGTTTCAATATTGAAGCTTGCAGAGCAGTCTGTCAATGTAAATATTTTGAAAATGGAAGCTGCTCTTGTATCGGGGATTAAGAGATCAGGAAGAGGGGCTGATGCCATAAATTAAACGGTTAAAAAAGAAAAGGCAAAGCAACCGTATTTAAAAATGTATTCGATAAAAATAACGATCAGATAATGGAGCATAAATCATCATTATCAAACTCATAAGTATTGCAACTGTATATACCGTACTGTATTATTATAGTATAGTAACTTTCGCTACCGTACAGTATTATTACAGTTTAGCATTTTATTATTACTACATACTGTACATACCGTGTTGTTTATTTTATGTTTTTTTCTCCCATCGATCACTTGTTTTCGGTATCTTAAAGTATTTCATCTTTACTAATAATAAAGCTGAAAGTCCCTCTGTCTGTCAGGATCTCTATGACGCGCATAGCGCCTAGATGTTCGGCCGATTTTCATGAAATTCGGCACAAAGTTAGTTTGTAGCATGGGGTGTGCACCTCGAAGTGATTTTTCAAAAATTCGATGTGGTTCTTTTTTTATTCCAATTTTAAGAACAAAATTCTCATAAGATGGACGAGTAAATTACGAAATTAAAATTACGTGGAACTGTAACATGGGCCATACATTATTGGTAAATATACAGGCGAACCAAAAGATCTTTTAATTTTCTTTTACGGGCAAAGCCGTGCGGGTACCACTAGTGTTGAATAAAACAGTTTTTTTTCATTTTTTAAACACAATTAAAGTTTAGTTCTTTAAGTAAGAAACTGTAGTGTATAGTTGAGGAATGCAGTAAAGAAGTTTGAGGGGTGTTTATAAGTCTCTAAAAGAATTTCGTATGATTCTAAAAAAATTGAATGCATATATTTTTTCCACAACGCGAAACTTCGACTTACGCGAGGAGTCTTGGAACGTATCTCTCGCGTAAGTCGGGACTCGACTGTAATTTCAAGTTTTTTGTGTCCGTAATAGTTTTCAATGGAGATTATTATTTATGAAGAAAATAATCTCTAAACATTAGTTAGGTAACCTAGGGCCCGTATAAAAAGTTAAATATTGCATTTTTGATTCATTTTTATTTCTGCTTCAAACCATTAATGTTTTAACTCTGTATCTGATTTTGAACATTTTTGCAATTGGAAGTATACATCTAAGACTAACAGTAGCGAAAACAAATGTATTCAGCTGCTATACTTTGCTAGTATTGCCCTCGAAAACCTCTTTAAGGTTCAAAATCCGTACATTTCATTTGTAAACCCATTATATAAGAACAATATTTGAAATTTTATTTTCAAAAACCAGTCTGTACCGTGCCCACGTCGGTATAACTTGTTCAAGATATATGCATAGAATGCTTAATACTTTATATTTTACCGCTGTCAATTTTAGAAATTCCGGATTGAAAAATCGTTTTTCATGATCCCAATGCGTTCACACGTAACAATATAAAACAGCTGTAACTAACAAACAGTTTTTAGTAAAAATATGTACTCAAAAATCATTATTATAGATCAAAAGCTTGAGCAATATCAGCTTGATTAAAGTAAATCAAGAAAAAATATAGCCATGTATTTCTGTATTGTCTCAATGTTATAAATTTAGGTCGTTATTTTAAAATTGTTGTCTACGTATTTAAAACAGACTGGTATGTGAATAGAAAACTTTCTCAAACATCCATCGAGTTTGTCGAAATTATTGGTTCTTTTCCTTAGAATAAGGCAAACATGTCAACACTTCTTAGATTATTCACCCCTAAGCCAACAGTAATAACAGCGACGAACAGTACAGGATAATAGAAATTTTTAAGCAATAAAATCCAAATTGTTCTATTTATAGGAGAAAACATTTCTCTAAAAGTGACGTAACATGACAAAGATCCTACAGTAGTATTTTCTTGTCTAAACTTTGAAGATTATAGTTGTCATTTAATTCAATAAACCAGCCTTAAAAGTTGTGAAAACTATTCCCGGGTTATTTGTTGAGTGTCATCAAATGTCAGTTCCTGTACTCCGAGCCTCATATGGGTATTTACTTTTATTGGTTATCACAAGGAAAGTTCTTCAAAATGTCAAGAGGATGTATCATTTTTCAATTTTTTTAGAATATTATGTATACTCCTAGGAATAGATTTTAGCTAGAGACGATTGAAACCTTACGTTTTTTCCATCCATCATAAAAGGTATTATAAGGCGTTTAAAACCTTTCCATATAATGTTATGATTCGGGAAAATGATAATCTTGAGAAAATAAATAAAATAATATTCATATTTTAACTTTGCAAAAGCATTTTTTGGATAACTTTGTGAGATGGTAGGAACTATATAAGCTCCGTATTTTATCAGTTCACAAAATATAATGATCTTAAAAATTGGTCTACATTTCAGGAACCCTTCTTAGTTACCTGTGACTTGTTTACATAAAAACTGTGTACAAATAATTTATAGTGACTTTTTAAGTGGTGGGAAATGGATCTTACAGTTAAAAACTTTTTCCTAATCCTTTTACAGGATGCCATTTTTTAAAAATATGGCATTTTAATATTATTTTCCAAAAAAATTTAAAAATTAAAAGAAGCTTTTAAAACCTTTAAAAAAGTTTAATAAATTTGTTTAATAATTTAAATGTAAAACTGGCAATGGTGCTTCCAAATTGTTTTTCTTTTTTTTTTTTTTTTGCTTGGTTGATCAGACACTTATAGAACAATGCTTCTAAGGAGTTATTTTTTCAAGTTAGCAAAAATTTATGTTTACTGAGCTACAGTTCTTGTAATTTTATCAATGAAGGCTCATAGATTCCGTTTATTTGCATTCAAGAGCCTTTAAAGTCAACATTTCTTCAAAACGTTATTTAAAAAGTGAAGTTCAAACTGCGTAACTGTTTCTGCAACAAACCCATAACCACTTCATTCCCATTGAAGCTAATCGAAAAATTATAGCTTCTATATTAAAGCACATAAATTCATTTAAAGGATCAGATTTGCTTTGCGGACTACACTTTAGCACTCATAAAAAAAATCTTAAAGCACAGGTTACGTTACCTTAAAAATGAAAATACATTTTTGGTAGGGAGAAGCAAACGGATGTAAGTGGAAAAGTTAAAAACTTGGAGATAACCAGTACAAATAGTAGGGGAACCTTTCCTCTGTATTTGTGCAACTGATAGTACTAGTAGTCCTGGTAAGTACTGTGGCAGAGCATGATTAAGAAAAACAAAATCAATGAAAATCTACCTAGGACGTTATCTTTGAACGCGTTTTACTTAAAACTTGAAAATGTCTACTTACAACCCTTTGCTTCTTACTGCCTCTTTTGAAATTTAAATCACTTTTAAACGTAAGACTTAAGAAGGGCTGCCTATGTAAGATGGTTTAGTTGCTTTCAAAAAATTGAAATACTTAAACAGTTTCCTACTGACATCATAACCTAATGGACCATTCCACGGAAAACGGTCATTTTGCCCCACACGTGACGCCTCATGCATGTCACCAAAACTAATACTTTAAAATATAAATGAACACATTTTTTCCTAACAAATTACGAACTTTTCTGTCATATCTTTACCAAAACAATTTTCTTAACAATTTCTTAAACTTATTTTATTTCGTGTTCCTATGGGTAAGCTTTTAAAATATGACTTTTGCATTTTGATTTCTTAAAAGTATTTTAATATCTGTCGTCATTGTTTGAAAGGGAAATTTGGCATGGTGTTTTATTTTCTTTTATTTAAGCCTGATTGTTGAATATACGTCACTTTATACAATTTTTATTCTCAAGGTAGACAGGGCAAAGCCGGCCAACGCAGTAATTACCCTTTAAAATCATTACTTTTCAAAGAAATATTTGAACCGTCACGTGCAGGATAAGCTGTTGAAATTTTCGTGGAATGCCACTAATATAAATTTGCATACAAAAACATTACTCATAACGGTTGAGGGAAAGAAAATATTTCTTGCATATAATATTATGGACAAATGTATTTGACGGAATCGGTTTTTCGTTTCATGGATTACGAATTAGAAATCATAAATATTTGGTTAAATTTATTTATTATGTACTTTTATTTGCGCGCATATTTATTTTTCTTTCTAATTTTCCGTATTATTACATAAAAAATCATTGCTCATCATTGTTATCTCTTTTTGCCTCTTATGCGTTCCACGTAGTTACCATGAAAGTGTTTCTCAGGATACATTTTTAAAAATAATATACATTTTTAAATACAATGTATTATATAAATATATATAAATATAATATGAATATAATGTAAATATTAATAATACACATTTTTAAAATATAATTAAGAAACTTAAAAATGTATATTGTTTTAAGTCGCTTAAATAATATAAATTTTTAAATTTTACATTTATTATAAATATTTATTAAACTATTCACTGTAAAACAAAAAAAAAGTTTTCACAAGTCCCTCTTCTACAACTTTCTCTGCATGCATAAAAACTACATTAAAGAAACGAAATGAGAACCACGAATTTTTTTTTTCCTTTCTGTTTTTCGCGATAACTTCACAAGTTCATCCATGTGAAAAGGGATCAAACGTTCAAAAATATACTTGATTATAACAAAGCATCAAGCTGAGAGGGAAGCTAAGAAATGACTTTGCCCTTTTTTCGAGAATGTTCCTAAGCTTCCGCACCATCGTCTGAATTTATGAATCCCAGGGGATGGGCATGAAAGCCGAATCTGTATCATGATCTCGGTTTTTCTAAAAGTAGGGAACTCTCAAGTGGCTCGTTTGGATCCGAGAGAATATTTTTTTATCCTGAATTATAAACACTTTTGTTTACGACGTGCTATTTTCTTAGAGGGTAACGCCAGCAGCGACTTTTTCAAAGAACAGATGAAAGTGGTAATTTCCTCAAAGTGGATCGCAATGCTGCTTTACATCGGGGACGCTATTTCACGAGAAGTTCAAGTTATGCCACTAAAACGCAGTATTCTTCACATTAAGGGGAGAGTTTATATTGCAGAACTCCCCGGGAGTTTAAATTGAGGACTTTGGTTTGCTATCGTAAAAATGCAGTTTGGCTGTGGTTGCTAAATACAAAAAGGCTTCATTTATCGAAAATGAAACTCGGGAGTGTGTCAACCTCAAACTATGGCCATTTACATTTATTGATAGTTTTCTCAAGTATATATATATATATATATATATATATATGTGTGTGTGTGTGTGTGTGTGTGTATAGGACGCATCTGCTAGCATTTTAATTGTGTTCTTACTCACCATTACTATTTGGAGGTCTTACATTTAGAACTTCTGATGAAAACCAAAATGTACTTTGGTCAATGAGTTTTATTACTGTACATTAGAATTGTTTTAACCGTTTTTTTTTTTTTTTGGTGGAGGAGGAGGGCACAACTGTAACAGTCAAGGCCATAGATGTATTGAACTGGGAAATGTTTTACATTATAACATTTTCCGGTAGTAATGTGATTTTTAGAGTAACATTTTGAGTTTCCCCGACATTACACATTTCTCATGATAG
This sequence comes from Uloborus diversus, assembly GCF_026930045.1. Classification (NCBI taxonomy): domain Eukaryota; kingdom Metazoa; phylum Arthropoda; class Arachnida; order Araneae; family Uloboridae; genus Uloborus; species Uloborus diversus. The sequence continues at coordinate 141,420,193 of NC_072735.1, read as the reverse complement.
CGAGGATTTTTTTTTTGTGAGGTGGCTATAAAAAGTGCCATAGTATTAGTAATACTAAGTAGATAAATCGTGTGATCTGATTTTACAAATATTCCTCACTTTTAAACTTAAAACGATCAACAAATTGTGATTAATGTTTTACCAATGCATCCTACAACGACGTAAAAGAAATTTCATAACTTACCACAATTTTCGATCCTAAGCAAACTCGTAAGTACTAATATTACGAATGTCCTGTACCATCCAACGAAAATACTAATGTAAAGTACTAATATTTTCAGAATCATTATATTCATATATATATATAGTAGCCAATAATCAAGTATCGCTCCTGACGCCATCATCATCAACAATGAAACTCAAGCCACGGCATGATAATCTGATAATATGTTTTGCTAATGTTTAAAATGCAGGGAAATGATTTATTCTGACAGGGCTGAACTGGATCCGGTAACAACAGTCTCACTGGTAAGACTGTCATTTCAGGGGAATGAAGAATAGAATAAGTGTGCAACAATGAACGCTACCTACTGGAGTTTAGGGTTAATCCACTGGAGTTAGGGTTACAATTTCAACTATCAAAATATTACCAAACAGGCGGTTGCTTTGTTCAAATGTAGAAGCAATCTTCATCCGTCTAGTAGATAAATAAAACCTATTATTATTATTACAGATAGGCTTAATAAAGCAGTTACATGGCTATTTTGTATTGATTAGCTGCAAAGAACCTCAACTAAAATATAACTATTAACCTATCATGCTATTCGACTAATGCTTACCGGTATGAAATCAGTCAATCCGCACCGAAGAAAATTAATCACATAAACTCAGCCGAAATAGCGAAATTCATGTACATTTTATTAAGTGAAACATCACTCATAAATAATCCCATTAACTAAATATTAAATCGTTTCTGTTGGAAAAATATACAAACTAAACATTCACTGCTTAGGGTTTGTGCAACTGGGCAGTATCTCTAGGGTAAAATACGCATCTAGGGAATAAGGCTATCACGAAAGCGTAATATTTTCTGGACATCGCCATATCAACCGAAAAGCTCTAGAGATTAGAAGGAAAAGATCTTTTATTAACCTGAAATATTGCTTAAGTTATGTAGAGACCAGGGGCTTGAACGATTGGAGTTATCAGTAACTCTTTTTTATACAGTCGTTTCTGTAATGCGCGGTTAGAGAGTGGATCATTACTGTGCATGATTATAGGCTGGCAAATCCGGCGATTATTACATACTTGAGAGGTAGGCTTTTTATATAGGATGTTTCTTTCGTACTTTGTTTTAACTTGATCTTTAATTTGTCTTTATGTATGGAATGATGTAAATTTTAATAGGAGATATCTATTTAGACTTATGTCCAGATCTGGACGATACAGAAAACATAAATTTTTGATTACATTTGTTATATTGTATACAAATATTTAATTAGCTTTTGCGTTAGTACATTGGCCCTTTTTTATCTATGCATTCATCTTATTTAGACGTGAAAGATCTTTTATTAACCTGTATCATTGCTTAAGTTATGTAGAGACCAGGAGCTTGAACGATTGAAGTTATCAGTAACTACATTTTATTCGGTCGTTTCTGCAATTCACGGTTGGAGAGTGGATCATCACTGTCTATGATTATAGGCTAGCAAATCCGGTGATTATTACATACATGAGAGTCAAGCTAATGATATAGGATCTTTTTTTTCGTTCTTTGTTTCAAATTGATGTTAAATTTGTCTTTATGTATGAAATAATGTAATAAATGAATACAGATGTAAACTGTTTTGTCCAAAACTGGACGATAGAGAAAACATAAATTTTTGATTACATTTTTTAAGTTGTTTACACATATTTCATTAACTTTTGCGTTAGTACATTGTCCCTTTTTTTATCTATGCGTTGATCTTATTAAGATGTGAAAGATCTTTTTTTTAACCTGTAATTTTGCTTAAGTTATGTAGAGACCAGGAGCTTGAGCGACTGGAGTTATTAGTAACTCCTGTTTATACCGTCGTTTCTGTAACTTGCGGTTGTAGAGTGGATCATTACTGTTTATTATTATAGGCTAGCAAATCCTTTTATGATTTCATACTTGAGTGGTAGGCTTTTTATATAAGATGCTTCTTCGTACTCTGTTTCAGTTTAATTTTTAATTTGCCTTTACGCATAAAATAATGTTACTTTCAATAGGCGATACATATTTAGACTTTTTTTGTTGAGTACATTAAAATGGATAAAAGACTAGTTTTTGAGCATTCCTTTTAGTTGTGTACAAATATTTTAAAAGCTTTTGCGTTAGTTTTTTACGTTTCTTTAAATCTATACGTTGATCTTGATTAGGCATAAAATGTATTTTATTAACCTGAAACATTTAAAAATGACGTTTGAACGGTTAGTGTTACCAGTAATCCTATTTACGTGTAACTCGTTTCTGTAAAACGCGGTTTAAAAGTGGACTTTTACTGTGCACTATTATGGGCTAACACATATTGTGATTTTTACATAATTGAGCGGTAGACGTCCAAACAAGAATATTTCTTTTGTGCTTTGTTTCTACGTACTATTTAACTTGTCTTCGTGCATGAAATAATGGAGTGATACGCATTTTAAGCTAAATATCGACAACTGGGCACGACACTGAAATCAAGGTTTTTTTTTTAGTTTATGTAAGCAACATTTACGTCAGCAAAACAGCATCTTTTAAATCTTGTTTGGAAAAAAGCGATTTTTTTCACAGCAAAAAGTAATGCTTAAGTTATTGATATACTTTAGACGTTTGAACGATTGGAGTTATTATAAGTAACTCTTGAAAGATTACAGTTATTAGTTACTCAGTATATACAGTAATTTTTGTAATATGCGGTTCGCGAACAGACCATTGCTGTGCATTATTAAAGGTTAGCAGCCCTTGAGTGAGGCGCAGCGGAACACATTCTTTTTAATAATGTGCTCAAAAAATAACGTGACGTTTGACAAGGAGGATTGAAGGCGAAGGGGGGTCAGATATGCTGTAAAACTTTAAATTTATTTCTGGGCAGCTTTTTTTGAACAAATAGAAATTGCGCACTACATATTTGTTTAAGGTTAACTCCATTTTTATAGTAAAATTTTCAGTTTTATTTGTATATCATCTTAAATACATCCGTTTTCAGGTGCTTAGTAGAAATAAATACGAAAATATATCCTACTTACTGCGTCCATGATAAAAACTAAAATTTATAGTTACTATTATCGTGTTAATAATCTTAAGTTTTCTTTCCGGAGAGATGCAATAAATTTTTGTATCTGCTTAGCTGTAGCTGTCAACTTTCAATTAGATATAAAGATAGCTATCTTAATTTGAACTGCACAAGAATAGGATATTTTTTAAACAAAAGTCTTGGTGCATTATAATATTTTTTAGTGCAAGTAAAATTTAAACGAACATTTAAATTCTCATCAAGCGAAAGCTTAACAAAACATACCATACTTCGAAAAACGTTACGGCACAAAAATTCTAATACAGTAGTTCCGCAGCTTGTATTTCCTAAAGGGCAAATTTTTGTGATGTATGGCAATAGCAAAATTTCACGTTGATTAACCTGTTTTAAACTTCCAACAGTATTTTGGATGCTTTTATCTATCAGAGTTTTCTACTGTTTTTTTGCTGGTAATAGTATGGCTATCTGAATACAAAATATGATACCTAATATTTTTAGACCCATCTGTGCAAGACAATATTGTCTCTAAAGTAAAAGATATAAATCAAAAGTAATAGCTATAAAAACAATCTAACTTGATGGTTTTACAGCTTAGTAACAGTATCTAAATAAGCTCCAATTTTTACTTTTTGTATAAAATACCTGAAAATAATTTAAGCATTATTTTACCACGTAAGATAAGATTTTAGATTATGTTTCAGTATAAACAAGACTTTTAGCAAAGCATTAACTTTAAAACATGAGATTAAAAACTTCCCCCAAACAACCTGTTATGTAAAGAGATTCCTAAATTAATTAAGTTCGACTTTGTAATTTATAGAATTTCATTAATCTGCCTAAGATTCCCAATGCCTTTCATCCATTTTCCCTTAAGGCAGAACCAGTCCTTGAACTTTATAAACTCTTCTCAGAGGAAGTAATAGAACTTGAAATTTCAAACCAAGCCAATAATGAATTAAAGTTTAAATAATTAATTCATGTTTAGACATTGTTGAATTAGGCCTAGTACTGACATAAATTCCATTTATTTATACATTAAACTTCCTCTGAGTTAAATTGGATCTCTGGCATATGATGTTTCTCTTAAAATAATGAAGTGTTTGCTTGTGGTTAATTATACAAACCTAGTTATTAATTCTACAGAGAAAATTGCTTTGCGCTGGTGAAATACCACTTTCCATTTGTATTTCCGCTAAACTCTTTTCTGATTAACTTGCATAGTTCTATAATTCTCAAGAGAGAGCGACGTTTTGGGTGCTGGCTATTAAACAACTTTTAGGTGTGTGTCTCAGGTTTCCGTCAACTTTACACTTACTGTGAGCGTTTATAACTTTTCCTTTCCATTAAGCTTAAAATTGGTTGTTTACGGACTTACTTTCAATCTGTTCGGACCTTCATTGTTTTATCTTCGGAAAATTAAGCACATTAGAACAATTAAAAAATACAATAAATAAATGTTATTTGTACCTAATTAAAGAGATGTTTTCGACATTTAGAAATTATTGACGAACCGTTTCAATAAAGCACTAAATATAACATAAGAGTTCTAAAATTCACACCCAATTACAACACGTTAAAATTTAGATTAAAAAAAAAACCATTTAAGTATGCTTTGATTTTACACCTTAAGCCTCATTACAGCATGATAAATTTTAAAAAAAGTAATTAATGACTTGATTTTGAGAAGCTTAAGGGACTGTCTCAAGTCTTCGCAGGTAAATTTAAACTTTCGCAGAAAAGAAAGACTTGAAGGAAAACATTTTTTTTCGTGCTTAGCTGCTGGCAGTTAGATATATTTATCGACAAGTGTATGGAATGCACACGAACACAACGTAATGAACGAAAGTTTCGTCCGTAAAAGGTGTATTCAAGTTTAAATGGCCGAATTTATGGAGATGTTTTCCTCCTTATGGCCTATGGTCGCGATCTTGCACTTAGTGGTTTTAACTTGTTTTCAAGAATGAAAAACTAGCTAGCTTGACGACGCTTTAACGACGATGACGACGAGAAGCTCTGGGTACTTATCACTGAGTATCTGATATCACTGGCGGTACAATTTTACGACAGAAATATTTCAAAGCTTCTTCATCGCTGTGATAAGTACTTTTAATTTGTGTGGTGATTACGTAGAGAACTAGAATTTTAGTCTCTCCTTCAAATGTATATTTTTCAAAAAATCTCTTGCTCTCGTTTTATTTTTTTTTCTCAATTCTAGAACGTTCCTTACTTTCTGAATTGCTCTCGTATCATGTCGTTCTGTAACGTACTGTATATTAATGTTATTGAGCTTAAATATGGTTAATTATTATCTGTTAATCTTATGATTCATCCAGCCTGTTACAAAACTCATACGAACCCCCCCCCATATATATATATATATATATATATATATATATATATATATATATTAGGGTGGTCCTTATTTTTGAAGTTGTAGATATTTGACACGATGCCCCCTCAATTCGTTCCATTATACAAATAAATGATCCATGCAAAATTTTAAGTCAATCCATGAATATTAACACGTGCCCCTAGGGCCCCCTTTTTTGAGTTTCGAAGAAAAAATTGCAGATTTTCTCATTTTTATGTAAAAATATTCCTAATTTTCATATTTAAAGTAATTTTGAACCTGAATAGATGTTGCTACTTCCAGACCAACCATTCTCTCACATTCATTCTGTAAAATTTTACAAATTACATAGGGTACATGTACACCAATGGCCCTGGGACAGGCATACCACTATTCGCGCTCGTTTCAAACCAAGAGGCAGGGGAACATTTCTTTCCACCAAGATGGACACAAGGGTTTCTAAAGGCCATTAATGAATGACCTAGGCCATTAATGAATGATTTTTGACAACAACAAATTGCCTCCTCCAGGCTTTAGGGGTGTTGATTTAGAAAATTTTCTGTGTATGTAATAGGTGTGGCATATAGGGTCACTAGGTTTCCATGCTATAAAAATAAGTAATGACAATTATATTCTAATTCGCTGTTCTTTAGTTATATACTTAAACGTTTATGCATTCTTATAATTTAAATTTTGAAAAATCCTCAATTACCCTACAATAAAAATAAACTCTATTTTCCATATCTAAAATATAAATTTAAAAAAAATTCCAGATCGGAATTATGTAAAAATCTATACTTTAAACTGTCTTCTATTTCAGTACATAGTCCTTTATTATCATCAAATTCCTCTTGCAATTCACAAGATTTAGAAACCGAAATAGGTATCTATCCTAACCTGTTGAACCTTTTTTTTCTATATCTGGTTTACAACAACGCAAAAAGTCTTGACAACTATTGATATCTCCTCGCATTTCATCAATGTTGACAAATGCCATATTAGGGACAAATATGCTGCTCATTTATTAACAGCCTTTGTAGATACAGTAAATTCAAATCCAAATAACCTTATGATCAATCGTACATCCCTTAAGAGAGCAAGAGAAAATCTTCGAGGGGTAAAATCAGATTTCATGAATTGAAATTTAGATTTTTTAGTTGTTCCCTGGGATACAAAGCTACATCCAGATGTAACTGGAAAAAATGCCGATAAGCTTACCATGATAGCTTCAGGTCCCAAAGTTGAACAGCTACTCAGATTTTCTGAGATATTTCTTCAGTTGTATATGATATCTTAGATGATTGCTCTTTATTGCTAACTGTTCAAGCTGTAGTGTTTTATATAGCGGCTTACAATACCGGTCGTATAAATTGTGCATGTAATTTTTTAGAGCAAAAGCTGAACGGTGATATATTGCATTTGTATTGCTATCATCATGCACTTGAAATCGTACTGCAGAGTGTCTTTGAAGAAGTTCTTGCCTTTCTTATTTCTAGGCTCGATATTCCATTATTTAAGCGCTTCAAAATTCAAAAACTACACATACCACTTAATTTCTTCAAGAAGAATTTGATGACATATTATTGTTCGTAGAAAGCGGAATTAAGAAATATTACAGAGAATGCTCATAACGTGTAATAATATTTCTTGGTGATGTCCTCCCTCCTACAGCGATATGTTTTCGGCAACCTGGAGCTTATCTGTGAGCCAATGGGTGGCAAAAAGAATTTATTGTTTGAATATTTATATATTTAGGAAACAATTAAAATTGACCTTACATGAAGAGAATGCCCGTAAATAATGTTTTACAGTTAAATGTTGTATGAAGATATAGTTTATCGCAGCAACCCATTCTAGGCATTTTAAATTAATATAAAATCTAGCGTCTAAAAAACCTGCAGCGTACAAAATGATGACAAACTTGCAGCAAAAGCAGTGATTGAAAAATTCCTAAATAACTTATAGTACTTAGGGGATGAACTAGTAGCTTTGTCCGGAAAGGAATTAAATTTGAAGATAGGAAAAGATTACTTCAAAAAAATGCTTGCTGAATAGAAAGACGTGTCTGATGACTGTATAAAAAATTTTAGGAAACCGTAGATGATTTGGAATACTTTCTTAGTAAAGCTCTTCTTCTTTATAGAATTAATTACATGTCAATAAAACTGTTTGATAAGTTACAAACACCAAAAGATATTTTCCTATTTGATCCTGATTCATGGCAAAATGAAGGAAGCTATTTAAAGGGAAGAGATATCGTTAAAATGCTGAAAGTTGTGAATGATACAACTGAAAGAGGAGCACAATTAATCGAGGAATTTCACAATCAATTTACCAAATATGAGTCACAAAAGCAATTTAGTATTTTACAGACAGTCCAAGATTATCGGGAAAAAAATGCACACGATTGATATCCATTGAGAAAAGCGTACGATTAAGGTAAAGTTTCTATAGCACTATTTCATTCTTATTGAATGTAAAATCTTTAGACGATATGAAATAATTAAAAAAATTAATTTTAGCGCTACCTCGCTGTAAAAATATTATGCAAACATAGGAGAAACGATGTGCGGGGTCTGAAGTAAAAACTCGAAGATTTGTGAGAAAATTATCAAAAGTGTTAAAGTTCAACGGCCTAGGGGCACGTGTTATTATTGACTGATCGAGTTCAAATTTTGCACCGATTACTTTTTATTATAGTGTCACAAAACTAGGGGGCGTCACTTGTTGAATTCCGAATTTTGTTTTCCCATATGAATAAGGACCACCCTAATATATATATATATATTACCGTTAAAGTATACAATGCAGTTATTTTATAGAATACCTAGTTATTCCACGAAATAACTGATCGTGTCCGTTAAATTGTGTAATATGCTATTAATTTGACACTTTAGCTAGTTAGTCTATGAAATAACTAGGTATTCTATAAATTAACTTATGAGAGACAGTTAAAGTGTAAAATAAACAATTTATCTAAAATGAACTAACTATATATATAGGTATTCTATAAATAAACTAATGATATACAATTAAAATGAAAAAGAGCAATTTATCTAATTTATGCAACGTATAAATGGTATTTATGGAAACGTACCATAAAGTCATTTGTTACAACAAGTATTACTAAAATGACTTTGGAATTACAAAGCACATTATTTCTAAAACAAAAACATTTTTTTTGTTGACACGCTGGGTTTTACACGAACATTTTTTAAATGCCTGAACAGTACCTAAACTTTGAGCTGTAGCAACCGACCGGAACGATAATTCTACATCCGGTACATCTTCGATTTTAATTAATTTTGTTCACAGACACTGAACTGGGATCGGGAATATAATTGTTTTATGTGGCCGTTTCTTGAGCCCAATTGGAAAAATCCTTCTTCAGTTATTAATTGAAAAATTCGGTTAACCGGAAAGAACTGGTGCAAACACGCTAAAGAAGTTCTCTCCCTATGGCCCTTAATAGTTCATAAATGCAGTAGGGGTGGAAGGTAAAAGTATTTGTCGTGCTCGATTTATGACATAGATTATTTTACACTTTAACGGAGAGGATCAGTTATTCCATGAAATAACGGATTTCATACTTTAACCGTAACACACACACAAACAAACACACACACACACACACACACACACATATATATATATATATATATATATATATATATATCATATAGAGGTTTAAATGCTCGAGTGTGAATGAAATATTCTGAATGGTGTAATTAGCGAGGCAGAACTGAAATGGTGAAAATTGGTGAACATTAGCGATAAGGAGACCTGTTCATAAAACCCACACGTGACGCCGATGTTTCGTGCGTATCACCTGGAAAAAGAATGTTAAAGCACCGTCTCGTGCTCAAGAGAGCGTTAAGCACCGCGATTCTCATTAATATTAAACACCGCTCATGCATAACTATGAGACTGACAAAATTATGCTATTATATGTGTGCAAAGGTAGCCCGCTATCAGACTGGAAGGATGACAAAAATTCTGTCACAGGGACAAAGTTTTGAGACAGGGTAATTCATTTCGCTTCCGTCGAAAAATCGCGCGGGAAAGTTCTGCAGAAAAACAAGAGTTATGACTTCGAATATACATATTTATGCGACTGTGTATTTTTTATCTCATGGGAAATTTAGCATGTGTCATTTTGCCTGAATGTTGGAATGAACCTTGAAGCGTTTGAATTGCAATTTCATTCAATAGCGTTATGTGCCTCAAAGTGAAATTCATGCTGGTATTAGGAATGGAAAGATATGTGGCTTCCGATGAAATATGCCTCAATCTTCAAGGGAAGGAATTTATGTCGCATTAAAACCATTTTTAAAACAGCACACTTTGCAGAAAATAGACCTTTTCAGAAATTCTCCAAGTTAAGTATATTGACTACATTTTTTAGCTAATAAAAGAACATTTTAAGTTGAATTAATGTCTCATTTTTCTCGTCAAAGTATAAATCTCATGCTTTTGTGATAATCAGTCCTTTAAAAATAGCAACAAAAATAAACCAAAAAACGAAATGTAATTCAATTTTTTTTTGAACACATATTCAATTTTAAAATGTGGCATATTTTCACTGTAAATTTCAGTATTTCTTTATTTTCAAATATAGGTTGACTAGAGCTTGAAGATAATTAAATTTTTGTTGGTGATGAATTTGCTCCATTAACTTTTTCTTTCGTTAAGAATACTTTTATTTTATTTCATTTTCTTCCACACATTGAATTACGAAATCTTTAACTCGTGGTACTTGATTCTGGTGCTTGAAAATGCAGATAGTTTAGTTTTAAGTACATTCAGAAATTGTTTTTTGTTCAATTTATTCGGAGCAGTTTCCAATATCATTCCTGTTTATTATTTAACAGTTCACGAACAATACGGTGGATTTTTTTTAATGAAAAAAGTCGCTGGTGCTCATGTAAAATAATAATTGGCATGCAAATTATCCATCTCTCCAAAATTATATTCTAGTGCAGTTTTGCATCAAATGGAGTTCAGGTGACTCAATTTGGTGAAACAACTGGTAGTCCGAATTCTCGCGGTAATGACATCAGCAAATAGTAGAGCTACATGATAAAATGAATGTTAGCTGATGGGGAACGCACTAAGTTGCAAATGGCGAGAAGCTAAATCAGCAGTCATTGAAAAAAAAGTAACAATTTAAATATTCAACTTTCGATATGTATCTTAAGAAGTTTAAAGAGCACATATTATCTGTAAATTGCATCGGTAATTAATGTTCAAGTTTATCTTTAAATGAACATTTTTAAAACTACACTTTTAAAAATGTTTTTTTTTTTTAAATCTCGCATGTATATGTATATTTTTGTGTTATTCTGATTTCTTGCATATACATGAAACGCCTAGTTTTTCCCTAGAATAATACATTGAAAACAAGCGACGAAATCTACAATGGTATATGCTTGACTGGGGCAAAAAATAAAGCCTGAACGCATGTGAATTGCAAAACGACGACTGTATAAATATTGAGGGAAGATTATGTTTCGTTTTTGAACTATTTTATAAGCTAAGAGTAATCCAACATCCGATTAATATGGATAAAACTGCTCGACAAAATATTTGCTTCACATTTAAAAAGCTGAGATAAGTCGGAGGCATTAATGTTTCAATTTGATCGAAGTTTTAACCCAAAGGAAAGGATGGTTTTTGTCTGCGTTACATTGGATTTAATCGTACTGAAGAAGAATTAGATAAATAAAAGACATGTTGTTTTTCCCAGTAGATCTAAAGAAAAGATACACTAAATCTACATTCCACGCATTAGAATGACACGGAAAACAAATGGCGAATGACTAAATTGAAGCTCTGTTCTAAATCCATGAAAAGCTTTCTATCATGATGAGTGAAACGGGTTGGAAACATCCTGCTAGAACAAAGCGCTTATTTACTCTCAGCACAGGTTGTCTTTTAAGAAAAGTAGCGGAAGACACCAAAGGCAATGATTCTTTTTTTTTCTCAGAAGCTTTACTCTCTCTGCTTTATCATGTCTCTCGTAAGTACCTTTAAATCGAGATTGATTGCATGGAGTAAACTTCAGCCCGAGCTACATAAGAATATCCAAGGGAAACAAAAAAGTATTTTTATTGGAAAAGCATGCAACTTACGGTTCATGTCCACTGTGACAGAGGATACTGTTGGCTCAGATATATTATTATTAGAAGCTTGACAGTAGTATGCGCTGTGTAGATCATTTCTATCCAATGAATCTACCACTAGTTCGTTATGGACTACTTGGGAATGGACTTGATAGGAATCATCTAACAATATGGAGTCTTTCCACCACGTTACTGATGGAGAGGGCTTTCCTGGAAGAAAAATGGTGGGGATAAGAGACCGTATCATACACAATGTTTGAAGAGTCCTATGTTTGTGATATTGGGGAGAAGTAAAATCTAGGTTACATGACTTCCACAAAAAAATCATTGAGTATTTTTTTTATTCCATTTGATACGGTGTATTTGACCTTAATTGCATAAAAATATACAAAACATATATGGTACAAAAGTTCTTTAGACTCATGCATTTTTCTCATGCAATATTTAAAAAAAAAAATATCATTTTATTCCCATATTGCGGATACACCTGCAGACAGTAAATTAATTTTAAGCATAGGAAGTTTTATTTCACCCAAAGAAAATATTTCAGATTGTATAATAGCAAAAGAAAAGCTTATATCGCCTCCTGATGATAACAGTCCGGTGTCTTACTGCTTTGAGGCGATGATATGACAAGACAAATTTTAATTGTATTGTAGTCTTACAATAAAGAAACACTTAAGCACAATTTTATTTACAAAAAAGCATTATTTCAATGAAAACTAGTATCTGTACATGACGCTGAAACACTTATTACATGCATGAAATAGCTAAGAAAAAAATTTTTGGAAAATGTTTCGTTTGGTTTTTTCCCTATTTTTTAAGGGGAGAGGTGAGGGCCCATGACAAAGAGTTCCAACGCAGGCAGTTATAGGAAGCTTTGAGCTTTTAAATAATTGCTTTACAGTAATTTATAATACTTCAATAATTGTTCCCATTTCGAGAATAATTCCATTGAACAACGGTCGAATACTAATAAATAATGAGTTCATAGCTTATTTCAAAGTGTGATTTAAGTAGTCCATCTCATAGTAAAAATACTATTTTTTTAAAAATCGTAACCGAAATAATAAAAAAAACTCAATTTTTATTCACGTGTAGCAGGCACACATACAAAAAGTACGTATCTTTTAATCATGGGAAGTTTTTTCACTCCTGTAGAAAAAAAAATATATTATGCAGTTCAGATCATAAGCCATCAAGAGCAAAAATAAGTATTTTTTAACAAAAAAGAAAACAAAAATCTTTTAATTAACGAGCATAGAAGTAATTTTACTTGTCTTCATCATTTGAACAAAATTTAATTAAATTTTGGTATCTGAAAGGTTCATTTATTATAAACACTTGAAAATTAGGAAAAAAAAAACAGTTGACATATTAAGGTTCATTTTTGTTTTATTTTTCATTTTTTTAACAGCATTTCATTCATCAAATAAGAAAAACTGTTATATATATTTTTTTTATTTTTGGTTTTAATATTTTATTTTCAGTTGAGAAAATTGACGTACAGTACATTTTTCAAAATGATTTGACACTAAAATACTTTTAAACATCCTTTAATTCCCTCTATGCTCTTAGGATTCCAAAAATGTTCATTTTAAGGTAAAAATATTTTTTCAACATCACGTTGTACTTAGAAAAACTATAGGAAGATATGTATTACATGATTTATATAGTTATTTTAAAATATTAAAAAACAAAAACTCAGGCTAAGCAATTATAAAGAAAAAGTTCCATCCAGAGCTAAGGAAGACTATTTTCCCGAATACCAGCATTGACTTCCAACATCTGATCACTCTTTTCTTTAATAGCTGAGACTAAAATTAAAAAAAAAAAAAACACACCTTTCATTATTTAAAACTGATTTCTGAAAACAAAATATGCTTCTCGCCTATGATGAAATAGACACATAAAAATAAATAAACGAACAAATTATGTAGAAGCACATTTTAAACTGTATAGCTGATTTGTTAAAAAATATATATATTTATATGTTTCCAAAAATAGAGAAATGACAATGAAACCTCTAATATCTAGCTGTTTTTGTTTAATTTTGCCCGTTACTTCCTGAGATACAGTAATTACGTATAATGGAAAAAATGCGTGATTGCTCCACTCCCGTTGGAGGAAGTCGGGCCAAATTCAAATGTGCATCAAATGTGCAAAAAATTTCATTTGATTTTATGCAGTAGTTTTTGCTTTAGAGTGGCTACAAAAATAACAGTTACAAACTTACAGACACACAGACGGACTTAGCATCCGTTGAGATTTAAAATCTTTTACGAATTCACTACTTGTTTCTATGTGTTGGATGTGGAAGAAAGTAAAAAAAGCTAAAGCGGCAGTTTAAATATAAATTAAAATTTTAAAAGGATGACGTTTGCAAATCAACTAAAGAAAGTAACTCCTAAATCAAGAATGTATGTAGAAATTCAAGCTTTATAAAGATATACAAATGCAGAAAATATATTACTTACTAGCTTTTACTCGCTTCTTTGCTCGCGTTGATGTACAATTTCTCAATTAATTCAGAATTACGTGCAACAAAAGCAAGTATAAAATACTTATAATATAAAACTACACAAATAAAAATCTGGAAAACATATAGGGCCAGAGAAAAAAAAGTTTCCACGGGCAATTTTTAAAAACTTCTATTCGGATTAGGTAAACAGCTCTTCAACAACGTCCACAAAGACTTCAAGGAAATGTTTCAGGGAAATGTTGACTTCAACAAAGTCAAAGTTTTCCTGAAACTCCCGATCCTTGTCAGATGGAACCCGGAACTACGCAGGCTATCTAAATTATCGCATAGCTTCTTGTTAGGGAAAGGAGTAAAGATCGCATGACGCACGTCCCTCCTGAATAATCAAGGAGAAACACGACAAAAATTGTAAGTTCAACAATCCCAAAATAGCGTCCTCAGTCACTATAAATCCTAATTCAAATATAGTTCTTAAAAATTACTTTTAGAGTGAGATCATAAAATCTTTAGAATCCCTATCCAAAGAGCGACAGTTCCTAAATACCGTCAACGGTTCCGTTTAAAGTACCAAGACAATCGGAGTAAATCCCGTAAAAATCAGAGTAAGCACAACAGTTTTTGAAAATGTCAATTTAAATGAGGACAATAGTACATAAAACTTTGCCTTAGGGGAAGAAAACATTCCCTGAAACTCCTACTTGAATAACGGATCAGTGTTTTCAAATAACATCGAATTCCCACTAAACATTTCCTAAAGAAATAATTTTGAAATTCTTCATCCGAAAAAGTCTAACAGCATAAATGAAACACTCTTTAAAATCAGAACAATATTCCCCATAGTCCTCATTGAAAAAAGGACATTAGTCCCACAAAATCTTAATCATCATTATCAATTTAAAAAATGCATTAAACATTCCAGAAAAATTGGCAATTGCTCTAACGTATTTACTTTTACTCTTTTTTGGTGCAACTGCGCACGTAAGCAGCAACTGATACTTAAACTGAGTACTATTATTCGTTAGCAATGAAATTTAGAACCATTTTGTACTGCGTAACTCTTTCTTTACCACGAGTCGTATAAAGCTACCAGGAGAACAACTTGATCCTAAGTTAGTTCAGTAAATTACCGCCCATTAGGCAGGGCTAAAGCAGAAATACATGAAATACACCGCCAGCTCAGTCATTTCCAGCCGAGGACTGCAGTTTCGTGCTTATTAGCACTCATCAGCCCGGCATAGGAAAGTGACTGAGCTGGAGATGGAAAACCTCTTAAGGAAGACAAGAGTGCGAAACAAACTGGTAGCAAATATAGAATTAGCAGACCAGACGAGTGACCGAAGCAATGGTTCGGTTCAACTCGAAGATTGAACGCGAGGCAAGGTATATTCAGTAAATTACCGCCCATTAGCCAGGGCTAAAGCAGAAATACATGAAATACACCGCTAGCTCAGTCATTTCCAGCCGAGGACTGCAGTTTCGTGCTTATTAGCACTCACCAGCCCGGCATAGGAAAGTGACTGAGCTGGAGATGGAAAACCTCTTAAGGAAGCCAAGAGTGCGAAACAAACTGGTAGCTAATATAGAATTAGCAGACCAGACGAGTGACCGAAGCAATGGTTCGGTTCAACTCAAAGATTGAACGGGAGGCAAGGTATATTCAGTAAATTACCGCCCATTAGCCAGGGCTAAAGCAGAAATACATGAAATACACCGCCAGCTCAGTCATTTCCAGCCGAGGACTGCAGTTTCGTGCTTATTAGCACTCATCAGCCCGGCATAGGAAAGTGACTGAGCTGGAGATGGAGATGGAAAACCTTGTAAGGCTGCTTAAGCACAAAACTGCAATCCTCGGCTGGAAATGACTGAGCTGGCGGTGTATTTCATGTATTTCTGCTTTAGCCCTGGCTAATGGGCTGTAATTTACTGAATATACCTTACCTCGCGTTCAATCTTCGAGTTGAACCGAACCATTGCTTCGGTCACTCGTCTGGTCTGCTAACTCTATATTAGCTACCAGTTTGTTTCGCACCTCTTGGCTTCCTTAAGAGGTTTTCCATCTCCAGCTCAGTCAATTTCCTATGCCGGGCTAATGAGTGCTAATAAGCACGAAACTGCAGTCCTCGGCTGGAAATGACTGAGCTGGCGGTGTATTTCATGTATTTCTGCTTTAGCCCTGGCTAATGGGCGGTAATTTACCGAATATACCTTGCCTCGCGTTCAATCTTCGAGTTGAACCGAACCATTGCTTCGGTCACTCGTCTGGTCTGCTAACCTTTAGCCAACGGCGGTACATATGCTGTACCGACAAAAAGTGCTCTCTTCCTACGGCTGTGGTACAACGTCTGTACCAGTCCTTTCCTTCCCCCTCCAGTTACTTCCCGCAGTTGATAATCCTTTCACACACGCCTACGCAGGGAGAAAATGAATGAAACGCACAACACCCCTTTTGGGGGTCTGTCAATCAGAGGCGTTTGGCATAGTTTTGTTCCCAGTGAAGGAATGTGTGGCGAAGTTTCGAAAAAGAGGGGAGAAAGTTAAGCAGAAGTAAAATACTTGAAGGAAAGAAAAATTTTTGATAGCCTTTTTCTGTTTAATAACCCAATAGTAAGGCTTCCTATAATTAATAACAGCATATTTTACTGAGTACAAAACACCTATTTAGTTTAAGCAGTGTAGATATTTAGGGAGCAGAGCGCAAGAAACATCATTCTCCAAAATATTTCTTTTGTTATGGTTTTATAAAAATAATTAAACACTTGAAAAGCATATCTTATTTTGCTAACTTTTCGAAAATGAATATCATGCTGAATAAGAAACAACTAATCAATTTGCGATTTGCCACGTTTCATTTATTTCTTTATTTACATTTTAACTGAAAATTATTTGTAATACCGTTTCAACAAAACATGGAAAACATTCTAAAATCAATTGAAAGAGAGGTTCAATTAAGAATCTGTGTCGTGAATCTTTTGGTTTGAAAATTCAAAGTTAGACTAAATGCTCATTTTTTTTTTTTTTAATAAAAAGAGTCACTAGCACAGCCAGAATTATCTTCTGGAGGGGGTTTTCTGTTCAAAACGAGCCTTTTCATATGTGAAAGTTATTGCACTAGGGATGGCAAGAATGTTAAAATCAAAGGCTCTGAGGGGTGTTTCCCCCCCCCCTTCGCTATGCCTCAAAATCTATCTAATTGATCACTTATTGAGTGAAAAGCATAAAAACTTAATTTTGATATTTTAGAAAATATAAATGTATTTCCTTGATATTTTGTCTATAGCGAATATTATTTCAGTAGAAAGTCAAAAGGACTAAGTATATGCTGAATGAAACAAAATAAGTATGGTACACCAGGGCACGTTTACGAGGATTTTTTTTCGCTGAATTTTTTAATTTTATGGTTCAACTTAGGAATTCTTAAACGTTATGGCCTTATAAAGCAGTTAATAAAGTATAAATTTGAGCATTCAGTTTTCCCCCTGTTTGTATTTAAGGGGCTTAAAATGTTAATTTTTAAGTCAAAGTCGGTTGCTCCTCTTTCTTCCTTGCGCAAAAAAAAAAAAAAAAAAAAAAAAAAAAAGAGGTTAAGTGAAAAGATTTATAAGAGCACCTGATATATCTTACTCAGTTTTCAATGAGAGTTTTTCAATGAGAGTCTAATGTCTGTTTATTTTTTTTTCTGTTAATTAATTCTTACATTTGGAACTGTTTATGCCAGTAAAAAATGGAAGAAAGAGGTTGGTTTTCTGTTTACTCATGCGTATTTTTTTTTTTACTTATCTTCTCTTACTCACAAATAACAACGTACTGGGTAGTGAAAATGTATTATAAAGATAGTACATAAATAGGAAATGTTGAAAAGAGGAAAGACTTGGAATCTAAAACAAATTTGCCCAGATATTTTTCTTGTGCATTGTGAAGGGAGCGGAACTTAATCCTTCAACAATTACTAGAGGTATTTCAACCACAATTAGAAGAAAGACTGAATGGGGATATCAGGGGATTTGTAGGCTGTCTCTCCATATTATCTCACTCGACAGTGATTGACTTTGAAACGCCAGCTTCATATACAAAAAAGGGTGCCTTGCATGCTCTAAAAGATAGATAAGCGCTAACGTTCTTTATGTAAATGAATACGGTGTTCAAGCATATTCCGCTTGCACCTGCTCAGAAAAGCAAAGCAAGGAATTGTTCGCTATTATTGTGGATTCTTTCTTGGACACACGTATTAGTGTCATCATTTTTCTGAATAGCCAAGCTGAAAAGCAAAGTTGCCTCCCTTGAATCTAAGGTATTCTACATTGTATTTACAATGGCTTTGGTCTCAGTTGAACGCTATTTACCTCCGCATTTTAGCGCACAGATAAGGACATCTGGCATTTATTGAATCCAGTGGTCTACCTCACAAATAGAGTTTGATATTTATTATTTTGTTGTCGTTAGCCTTAGGTTAGATGAGAAGCGTTATTTCAGTGATTTCAATTTTAAAACAGAACCAAATATACTTACAGAAAATCTAAACCTAGAGAACCTCATAAGGAACAAGGAGGCAAAAAAAATATTTTCAAACCATTGAATAAGTGATAACTAGCCAAGTATAGTGTCCCACTATAGTAACCCTGTATTGCGGAGAGCTCAGCGGTCGAAGTGGACATCGCCCCCATTATGCTGTCCTATTCGGGGGGGAAGGAACTAAGAAAGCTTTGAGCCGTAGGGAGAGGGAAAAGATAAATGTATAGTTCCCGTAGCCTAAAGGCTAATTCTATATTAGCTACCAGTTTGTTTCGCACTCTTGGCTTCCTTAAGAGGTTTCCCATCTCCAGCTCAGTCACTGTCCTATGCCGGGCTGATGAGTGCTAATAAGCACGAAACTGCAGTCCTCGGCTGGAAATGACTGAGCTGGCGGTGTATTTCATGTACCTAAGTTAATTGTTCACCTAAACTGGAAAGACAACCCCATCCCTACAGACTATTCCAGCATTAAAAACAAAACCCACTAATAATAAAAATATAAGATACGTAAAGTAAATGAATTATCTGCTTACTGCCTTAATCAAAAATATCAATGTCTTACCTCCTTCAACTTCACAAGAGAGTACTAGTCTTGAACCCAGATTATGAGGTCCTGTGACTCGTTGTAGAGTTCCACCACTGGAATCTTTTATTGTTGGCTTCTTTGGAGGAACTAAAATATCAAATAACATGTAAGTAAAACGATAGACATTTATGCTCATCTTCAAAATCAAAAACCTGTTCAGTGAGAACGTATGCCAAGAAAAAGCTTTTAGAATATAGGTACACTGTTAAAAATTCAGGAAACTTTTATGGTAAATATTACTGTAAAATGTAGTGTTTACAGTACAGAAAAAAATTACAGCAAATTGTACCGAAGAAAATATACGATTGCAGCGCCAATTGATACACAACGTGACTTACAGTGTAAAGCATATAACACCGTATTTCCCTTACTCGATGCGTCCCAACTCGTATCGTGGGCAGCAAAGCCGCCTGCTATTTTGAAGGTCCCGAGATCGAACCTGCAGTTCGAATTTTGAGTTTTTTAACTCTCGCTTATTCTACTGTAAAATTTTACAGTAAAATAGGATTTAAGGTAATAGTTACTGGCAACATGGATGCCAGTATTTTTTACCGTAAAGTTTTAGGAACTTTTTTAACAGTGTAGTAATCTTATAGCCCGTTTTTTAGTACTGATCTATGTAACCTATCCTTTTTTTATAATACAATAAATCTATTGTTTCTCCATTATTATTAATTTATGCGTATCTCATATAGTCTTCAGTCAGATTGTCGTTTTAGCTAATAATTTTAAGCCGAATAGTTGAGGTTCGAATGCGAGGTGTGGGCAGAAATACTTCATTTGCAAGATAAAAAACGGTCATTTCCGAACCATCCTGATAGCGATAAGTGCATGATAGTCGAAACTAAAAAATAAAACTGCTTTATCCCTCATTATAGCTTATCCAATAGGACTGATATGTTTTTAAGTAGACCTTGGTTTAGCTTTGTATTTTTTAAGAGCCTCATTCATAAGCTTAATATTTTTCTACATAAAACTGGTTTAAAACATATATATATTACAAAAGTTTAAAAGCATCAAAAATAAACAATTTATATAAAAAGTATAAGAAAAATTAAGATTCTTACTTGACTAAACGAACAATTGCAAAACTGCGGTACTACAATGTAATGTGTGAAAATTGTGCACACTGAAATGAATATTAATGAAGGTATATATTTTGCCATTTTCCGTTTATGTAAAACAAGTTTGTTCTTAAAGTCGGAATTCCAATTCCAATCAGATTTCTTACAAAATTCCGGGCTCAAAATTTAACACCTCTGTAAACATTTACCACTTCATTTATATTCCAGGATCTTATTGGCATGAAAACTATTTATAAGTTTTCGCTTATAAGTCGACAACAAAAAACTTTCAAATGAAATATGTATTCAAAAAAGTAAGGAAGATTTTACAACTACTGTTAAGTTTTATTCTGTTTAATGGCGTATTTGTTGGTGAGATAAAAAATACTCGTTGAATTTATTCATTGGAATATTTTAAAAATTTATCATCACTCACAGTTATTGTTTTGGAACTTTTAATTTCAATTTTATCTCACAGTCAACATGACAGGAAATGTACCTTAGTTATTACTCGGATTACGCTTTAATACAGGTTGTAGATTAATGTTAAAATAAGTTGGATACAAACATTTCTGGGTCACTAAGAGGAAAATTATGAAAAAATACCTAAATATTATGTACTCATATTCCAAAATGTTTTACTAATATCATTTTTTCTATTCAAAAGCATAATATAATACTGTATAGCAATCTTGAAAATTAAATTCACTTTGAAGTAGCAATAATGAAAGTATTGCATGCATACACGAAGGAAAAGCTTGTCAATAAAATGCAAGGCTAGTAAAAATATGTGCCATTTTTCGTTGTTTTGAACAACGTTTCCATGTGTTAAACGATGCGTTTCGAACTGATGCAGATTAGGCCAGGTACTATTTTTCTAGAACATCGAAAGATGGTTTGAAATTGTATGCACCCAAACCTGTTTTTATGCGGTGGATACGAACCGCAGAAAACAAATCGCACTAAAAAAAAATCGTTCGCAACTTCACGGATAGCTGTAAAAAGCTGTTTTCGCAGTACAGTAAAAAAATATTTTTAATGCGGCGGACAGGAACCGCATAAAAAAAGTCTCACATAGAAAATAACCCAAAAACTTACGAAATAACTAGGAACTACGTCTTTAAAAGAAATCAAAATAAAAAAAAGTGATAACAATTTTGCCGAATCGTCGGAAAAAAAATCCCGAATAAGGAGATTTTTGGGAGTTCGCTGTAAACTCCCATCGGGGGGGGGGGGGGGGGGGCTCTGTCGTAACTTAAAGATACTACCTTGTCCTCGTTTTATGAAAAAAATCGTCAATTGAATCTCAATCTCATTAAACATTTCATGTACCGCCAAAAAAAAAAAAAAAAAACACCCTTGCGTTAAAAAAAAAACTGCACAATAACAGGTTTGAGTGTATTATATTTTTAAGGAAGAATAGTATTTCATTGTCTTTAGAATTTCGTTTTTGCACGTGTTGCAAACTGTTTTGAAGCAACCAACTAATTGCTTCTTACTCTTCGTTAACCACAGTTGAGGTTCCTTTCATTTTTGGACTTCTGCGAGCGTCGCCGTCCACCTACCCTTGCAGGGGGTCACGGGAATAAAGTTGATTCCGGAGGACAGGCGCCATTTGTAGAAACAAAAAGCCCGACGAGTAAGATCCTATCGTAACTCATGATTGAGAAAAATATAATTTGAAGTCAAGACGTCGAAATTCAAATATTTTTTAACGCATAATTGAGCCATCTCAAGATATTTATGCAATGAGAAAATCCTTTTTAGGAAAGAGTTTACATGAAAAATAACTATAGACCGTTATAATTCGAAAAACAAACTCCTAACTTAGAGTTCCTTGAGTTGCATAAGAAGATTGTCTAAACTTCGTACAACAAACTTGTTTTTATTTAGTCTGGATTCATTAAAGTGAACAGTCAGCTTTTACTTTTTAAAGGTGATTAATATTGAATAATAATAATTATTTTTTATGTTAAAAAAATAACCCATATTTAATGAGCATGAAAATATTATTAAAATGAACATATTTTTAACATTTGTATATATTTATTGTCACATTTTAGAATTGAAAACATAAAAGACTGAAATGAATATTCACTGCAAAATATAACAAGAAACTAAATATTTTAAACAAATAAATTATCATATTTGATGAGACAGAACACTGCTCAAGAGACAGCGATGAGTGATAACGTAGTATGACAACTTCGGAAGAGGAATCGGAAGTAGTTTTTAAAATTCCGATACTCCTCAAAGTGTGACATTTTATCTGATTGATTTCCGATACATCGAAGTGTATAGGGAAAAGAAGGTTGTATAGATTATTATTCAATCAATAGCAAAAAACAGCTTTTTCTTTTATACACTGATGGACAAATGCTAAGGACGGATCCCAATTTGTTATGTAGCGCGTAAAAAAAGTAAGTGTAATTCGATGCCAAGTGAAAAAAACTAATACCAGAACTCTAGAACATTGCAATGAGGATAATTTATTGTGCTCTGAAATCTAAAAGGCGTTGAAAAGTGTTCAGAGGACAAAGCGGTCATTTTCGGCTGACTACGAAAAAGTGAAAAATGTAATTACCGCCCCCGGGCGTTTCGGCGTAAGATGTCCATATCGGATATGGTTACCATAGAGAGCGATGCAAGCTTCTACACGTCATGTGATGCTTTACACATTATTATCCAGTAGCTGTTGGGGTTTTTTATCCCATTCTTCTGTCAGTCACGGATAAGGGTGTCCTTGCTTATTAGAGGGCGTTGATGACCAGCAAGACTGCTCCCGAAAGCATCACAAATATTTTCAATATGATTCATATTTATAGAACGTGCTGGCCATCTGATGGGTTGACTATTTTGATTGAGCTAGACACTTCTGGTCTGCGATTGTTATATGAAATATTGCGTTGCCATCCATGAAAATAAATTGGTCACAACACCACGGAACATGTGAACATGAGACAGCAGAATAACATTATGTATCGTCAGCCGTTATATTCTTGTTCGAAAGCACATGAGCGACGTACGGCCATTGATCATAATCCTGCTCATACCATGACACAGCTTGTAGGATACTAGTCCTTTTCTATTCTGTTTTCCGGCTGCTGTACTTTCATGCCACGTTAGTTGTCGTTCACAATTAGACGGCAGATTGACCCTGCTTTCATCCAAGAATAGTACACAAGCTCAGTCGACTTCTCTCCAATTGCGATGCTGAAGACATCCTTACAAACGAGCACAACACTGACTTGTAGACAATGGGATGTACAAAACAAGCTGATGGGCGTATAGTCTTACTGCATGCAAACGTCTGGCTACAGTTTTTCGGGATATTTTCTTGCTAGTAGAAGCAGGTAACTGCTTTGTTACCTTCCTTTTCGTTGCTAGCACTAATTACCAATATTCTGCTGACGTCGTATTGCTTACACAACCTCCTTCGTGACATTTGCTACTCATTCCACTTGTTTGAAATGATTTCCAAGGTCTAGAAACAACCCTGTGGCTGACGTTGAACTCCCTGGCAACAACTAAATTTTTCTGCCTTTTTCGATGTTGCCAACCACACGGCCACCCATAAAATCATTTCAGGGATGTCAGGAAGACATACCAAAAATGCAACTTCGTCAATTAATTCTTTCCCGTCAAACTTTGCCTATGAACAACAATGTTCATCACGCGCCAAATCGTTTATATCGCTTTTCAGGGCTATCACGTGACGAGCAACGTCGTGAATCTAAAATTTTCAAATCAAAACACGTCTTACTCTGTCCCGAACTTATGCTAATTTCCATATTTCCTTGCCTTCCATTTTGTGGTTGCTAACGCTGCTATTGCCATCCGTCCATAGCAATTGTCCACCAGTGTATGTTTCTAAGTGAAATTTAAAAAAATAGCTCTTTAGCCTAACTGCTTATGGCATTAATGTAAATTTTGACAGCTTAAATTCAAATTATGTTTATATCAATCGCTAACTGCGAAATCACCCTACTCGTTGGGTTTCTTGTTTCTACGAATGGAATGGAAATGGCCTACTTAAGCCTGTGTTTCATAAAATTGGATATATGAGGCATTTTTTTATTTTTTGTTTTGCTTCACATGTAGCTGCGCTGGTCTCTTGTTCTAAGAGGGTCCTAATAAATGAGGTCTTTGCCTAATACAATAATATTTTGTCTTCGGAACTTTGATCTTCAAGCGACGATCAAGGCTTAAAAATAAATATAGCTTCAGTTAACAACAATATTAAAAATTTTTATGAGGTATCATGCAACTTATCCTAATGTTATTAGGCAGATTTAGTTTAATATCTGTTATTTATGTTTGTGGTATTGCCAAAAAATAATTTATGCATTTGCAATCTATACGTTAATGGTAGTCTGATGTTTAATATCCTTTATCTTAGCACAACAGTCCTATCCAATTTTTTAATTGACATGGTTATATCAGATAAACACAGCTATACTTTGAAATCAAAATGCTTCTACTTACTTATAATTTCTAAAATAACTAATGAATTTCTAGATCGGGCAATTTTAAAGTCAACTCTACACCTGTATTCGCCCTCATCTTCAGCCTTTAGCTTTTCAAGCTTAAGCATTGTAGGATGTGTAGACATATCCAAGTACGCTCGGCCCATTATTTCTTGACCAGGAGCATGCTTAGCTTGGTAAAGTCCTCTTCTTCTAGAATCTAAACTGTACAAAGGTGTGGTACTTTCGTCTTTGTACCATAGCACTAGGGCGACTTCGTCATCTGGTGAGGGTGGTGTGATGTCGCATTGTAGATCTACTTTGCCACCTTCGACAGCTAACACAGTTTCGATTTTTTCTGAAAAGAAAAAACACGTTATTTTTCTGTCACTATTTTTAGAAACAGTTTTAAACATGATTAATAAGTGGCAGTTTGGTATACATGGTAATTAAAGAAAAACATGTTAGATACAATGCTATTAAGGCTGCTACGACTCTCAGCAAGTCCAACAGTAAGGTAATCACACCGGCAGTGGCCAGTGCTTCAGAGAGCTTTACTACTGTCCACTTCAAGGTTTATATTTGAAAATAAGACTTCAGGTTTCCCAATGGTTTTCCCATACCTCCTGCACGTTTGATGCACTTTTGAAGCCATTGGGAGACCTTTAATCCATTTTTTCAAATATAATCCTTAAAATGGCAACTACTGAAACACTAGAAACTACCGGTTTGTTTACCCTAATCAGCAAATAACAAGTGAAAAGCTGGCAACTAGAGCAGAAAAATATGGTAAAATTAGAAAAATTATAAACAATATTTTAATTAATTCTTTTTAGAAATTACTTCTGTAAAATATATTTTTTTACGTCTTTAAAGATAATTATATTATGCGACAAAAAAAAAATCAATTTCGTTATTCAATCATATTTTAAAACTAGATGACTGATGAAATTACAAATTATTTCAAACAATTTTTTTCTTACTTAATGTTTAGAAATACTTCACTTTAAAGCTTTAGGTATAATTTGAAGCCTTCAGTAAATGCCCATAAAATTTCTTTAGCACACTTAGTAATTATATTTGAAAGCAATGACTTGTTATGTTAAATATCTCACGACATTTTTTTTTCTTTCATGCCCTCCTTTATTCACGGTAACAAAGAGAAACTCTTTGTCGGACTCGCCCTCGTATGCATTATCTGCAATTCAATGAAATTGAAAATGAAACCGAAAAAGAAATGGATTATTTTTCACACCATTTAAAGCCATGTTCAATATATCGTCCCGGATTAGGGAAAGAGATTATACGTCACCTTTTTTTTCGTAATGAATATTCATAAGTAACACGATTTATCCAACAAAAAATGCTTTACAGAATGTTAGGGAAAAAGTAAATTTTAAGTAGTCAAACAAAATTAAGCAGCTTAGACTATGTTAAGATTTTAAGCACTTTTTTTTACATTTTATGCTAAAATATAACAAAAAAAATCTTAATTATCCTTGAACTAATAATTTTAATACTGTTGAGTGAAATCATCGAGTTGCGTCTTTTGATTAAGATTAAATTTCTAAGTATGTTTTTATGGTTATTTAACATAGGATAATTTGGAGAATTAAAATTTAGTTCTCCTATTTTCAGATTTAAATCAATGTTAAACTAGTTTAATTTTATATAATATTTCTTTATTAAATAAATAATAACATTGCATATATATGTATGAGACATGGTTTCACGATGATTTATGAAGAATGAAGTCTAGGAAGACAACAATAAGTTTAGTGCCAATTCATCATTTAAAAACTAAAATTACTTACAATAATGAGTACTGTTTTACAAATATTGTAAAAACATTTACAGTGGCCTGCATATAAACAATAATGTAAGCTGATAATAAAGCAATTTTTTTGAAAAAAAAAAACTCTCAATAATTTTAAAAACACAGAACACAGATTTATTCCATACACTTGATATTACAATAATTGTAATAATATTTTATTTTTTGTCTATCATTAATATTTTAGTTCTCAATTTTAATTTTACTGCTACTAATTGTTTTGATAAGGAGGTTCCAATAAGTCTTTTGTTATTTACCTTTGAAATATGTTTATTTGTACAAAATATAACATAAAAACTAGATTTTGATAAAATAATTAAATGAAATACTTAAATATAATTAAATATATGGGTTATTTCGAATAAAATCTTCATCAAGATCATTTATCAATAAATTTTGTTGTAAAAATTAGTATGCTTAAGATCAGACTTTATTGTATGCTTAAAATATCCCTTTAAGTTACTTTAATGTCGTAATTCAATTTAATACCACTCGTGGCTGGATCAAGGTTTGCTCATCTCCATATCTGGATCAAAAAGACTGAGCTGTTTAATAGGGTCTACTAAAAGAGTTTTGTTTGTATGAACATTAAATGCAGCAAAATATTATCACAGGAGTTGAATAATTATAATCTACCTATGAATTTCAACTTATGTGTACGTTGCTCAGTGCGTTTTAATATCAATAACATAACAAGATGCAATCATCCATTTAATGCTAGATAATATATTCCCATACAAAAGGTATATGTCAATCTTTTAGAAAAATAATTAAACGCATTTTCTTTAATCTAATGTTTTGCTAGTTTAATTTAGATAAAGTTTAAAATGCCAGTTATTAAATTGCGTATTAATAACGCAAAATCAAGTAAAAACCTACATTTAAAATGATTAAATTTTTTTTTCAATTATATTTATATTGTTTTGATTCGAATCGTTTGATTTATTTTTTTTATAATTATCGCAATAAAACTTTTTAATTTGTAGAATTTTCAAAACATTGAATGCAATTTAATACATATTCAGTTACTTAGAGAAAATGTGAAATCAATTTAGTAAAGGTTTTATTCTTTGAAATTTTGGTATGCATCGTTTGTTTCATTCAGATTGGGAATAAGAAACATCTTTTTCATTTTTTTAGTTCGATTTTTGGAGAAGAAGACTGAATTAATTAAGGTCAATTTTTCTTTGGACAACAATAAATATAGAAATGCTCGTATAAAATATTAATAATGATATGCCATTTTCATTGGAAGTTAAAGAAGAAACAGCTTTGTGAGAAGAGTTATTGCTCCCTGCATTAATTAAGCAATTGAAATTGTAAATTGAATTGATTTCTTCATCATTGAAAATGGTTTCAAAGTTTTTTTTTTTAAATCAGTATTTATTTAAGTCTGAAATAAACTTGCTATTGTGTTGAAATATTTTTATACGTATTGTCTTCTATGAAAATGATTTTTCTTTCAGAAACGTTTAAAGTTCTAACTGTTTTTTTTTTTTTTTTTTTTCAATTAATTTCTGAAACTTGCTGGAATGAATGTCATTTTTTTTTTTTTTTTTGCTTTCATTATATTATTTTTAACTTTCAATCAATCCTAACCAAAACGTTTTTACTAAAATTTGAGAAAATCATTACTTCAAGATTTATTTAAAGTTTCACTACATTAATCATCAAGTCGGTATGAGCACAGACATACAATATAAGGTATTGAAGAGAAATATTGAAACTTATAAACCTGCTTAGAATTATTGAAAAAATTGTACACTGTAACTTAACATCTTTTTCTTCAAAGTACATTATCTCAGAAACGGTAACATATTTTGTTGCGGATGGTTTTATTCAAAAGGTTATAAATTCTTGTTTAAATAAATATGCTACATTTTGAAACATGAGTTACAGTTTTCTTTGTTCATTCTTTTAAAACAAAGAACATTTTGAAATCTCTTTTTTTTTTAAATTTTCTCAAAAATAACATTTTTTAAAAACTTTCATTTTTTTTACTGTTTAATAGTACCACTGAGCACAACATTTACTGAAAAGAATAGCTTCCACTTTTTTGTTTAATATATTTTAAAGGCATTTGAAAAAAACGATGGTTTTTAACTCTTTACGTCCTGAAACTTTTAAATTTTATTTATCAGCAAGTATCCAGAAAACACTTTAAATTTAGTTACAATATAAAGAAATTTTAGTTTTGAGTTGTCAACTTATTCTGGAGTAGCAGTACCGACAAGGCGATGCCCAATCTACGAAATTAAAGAAAGTCCGTTGAATTAAAAAAAAATCCAGCCCCCTCCCCCTTCTCATGTGAAGTGATTATTTTTCTTCAACTAAAAATGTGACACACATTTTCAAAAAAAAAATAAATAAATACTCTTAATATAATTAAAATTATTCGCCAAAACACTTAAAAAGTTTAATAGTAGCTTTAAAACTCAAAATAATTCTTCAACTGTATAGTTCATACCTTAACGCGCCACCGTAACCACACCACCATAACCCTGCCCTTTAGCGAGTAGAGCGGTTTAATTTTTTGCAATTTAAAATATTTCGCCAAACAAACAATACTATAATGTTATTTAAAAAAAAACATTAGTAAAACGTCATAAAGGACAAAAACAATTGAATAATACAACAAATCGAATTATTTTCTGAGATAAGTAGCTATCGTCAACTATAAGAACAAAAACAAACGTTGAAGAAATAGGGAAAGCAAAACCCAATAAAGAAATATTAAAAAGTCAAACTATGTACCTGAAATCGAAAAAATATCCGCTTTAAAAGATCAGTTCGCTGACAACAACAGTTACACAGTATCGTAGCCGACCACGCGTCTAAGCCGCACGGATTGGTTCCTTTAAGCGATCGATACTGTCGGCCAGCGCCCTCTCGATAAGTTAACGTTTCCCCATCATCTATTATTAATTCATAGAACTAAATTTATCCCGCCATCTTTAAGGAATTCACTAAACAATTAATCAAACATTGTATTTTCAATTACAAATATTTCGATAAAACAAATAGCCTATATCCTTCCCCAATAAATGCACAATTCAACACAAAAAATTTTTCAATTCAAACCAGTAGTTCCTCAGATTAGCGTGTTCAAACAAACAAATTCTTCAACTTTCTTTTATTAGTATAGATATTGAACTTAATGAGAACAAGGTGGCACACTGTGCTAAACCATTCTTACGGCGCTATGTTGAAAGGTTGCGTGGGGAAATGCAGCGAATCGGCTGAAGACTACGATCTTGTTTTCACACACTCTAAAATTCCCGGATAAAGTGGAAGATTAAAATGAAATTTTCGCCATTTAACTAAATCAAAAGGGTTTTCTGGCCACTTGCTGCTAAATAAAATTTTGCATTTTCACGTTCACTTTTACGTAAACAAATCCTTTAAAACCCTCCTTTTTTCAAATGCCTCTAAAACCTGTTAAACGAAAAAGTGGAAACTCTCCTTCTCGGGGAATGTAGTGTTCAATGATATTAATACAAAGTTTAAAAAAATGAATTTAGCAGTTTTACGACAAAAAAAAAAAAAAAAAAAAACAGATTTTAAATTATTTTTTTCTAAAGACTGTGTATAGAAAACTGAAAAACATATTTCAAAATGTTGCATTTTTTTAAAGAAGGATAAATAACTTTTTTTTTAACATACCACAATAAAATAGTTTATACCTTGATGAGGTATTGCACTTTGAAGATTTTGTCGAAAATCGCAAGTAAGAAATGATGACAGGGCCGCTATCTTTGGCGGCTTGTATCTCGGCTCAGGAATTTTTTGAGCAAAACCAAAAACTACGCATTTTTTTATTTTTTTATAAATTTCAACACGTATTAAATTAAAAAAAATGTCTGAGACCATCAAGGTAAGCCCCTGGCTGAATTGACATTAATTCTACCTTATTCATTTTTAAAATATTTGGAACTGCAGTTCAAATACCTTTTGTGAGATATACAGGCGTGCGAAAAGCCCATGACGTGTTATAAAAATTGAAAGAAAAATTCGCATCAATATGTGGTTCGTGTCATAATACTTTATAGATTCAAGATTTTTTTTTCTGGCATCATAAAAACAAGAGGAAAAATACAGTTATACATAAGTAATCGCTGTATCCTCACAGTAAGAACTTGATACTCTTACTGTGACCATACAGTCTTCAATCAAAATTTCTTATAATATTTTTTTTCCTTTTTTTTCTCTTTTTGTATAATTTCGTAAATAGTTCTGAAGCCTACAAATTATTGCGGTGCAAACCGTATATTTATATTGCAACTTGTTGGTTTTCTATGATTTTTTAAAATGTTTTCTGGCACCCTGTCTTTTTTGTTAAGAAAAATCGGAAATATTCAAATAAGTAAAGAATTGAGTAGGTTCAATCAAGGGATTGCAAATAAAAATTTAATATTTAAACTTTAAATCCTACCATATCTCTTGTATTATGAGACATAAAAATTTGGACATTTTCTTATCCCATGCTTTTCTTTAGTCCTTGGTTTTTACTTTTTTAAAAATATTTATTATTTAAATTTTTGGATGCATCAATATTTACTTGAAATTTACTGAAAATACATTTGTAGCCATTCTCTTTTGATAATGCGGTTTTTTTATTGATTTAAAATACAAACAGCAGGACTATTCATTATTTACCGTGCTTCTCCCATTTCATGATTCGTTTGAATAAAACAATATTCATAACGCAAGCATCATGGATAAAATATATTTAAACTTTAAATCCTACCTTATCTCTTGTATTATGAGACATAAAATTTGGACACTTTCTTATCCGGTGTTTCTTTTTAGTCCTTGACTAAGTTTTTCCTTTTTTTTAAAAAAAAATATTATTTAAATTTTTGGGTGCATCAGTATCTATCCTAAATTTACTGAAAATACATTTGTATCCATTCTGTTTTGATAATGCGATTCATTTATTGATTTAAAAAAACAAACATCAGAACTATTAAGTATTTATCGCGCTTCTCCCATTTCATGATTCGTTTGATGTAAGACAATATTCATAACGCAAGTTTCATGAATAAAATATATGGACCAAAAAGCCAAAAAGAGAGATATCCGTGGCATTTTCTTTTCATACAGTTTCGCAAAATCACTCAGAAAAAAGGTTCCCTTAGTGGATGGCGGCCAAAAGACAGCGAAAGAGAAACACCAGTTATTCATCATCAGAAGATTTGTTCCAAAGTAGAAACCTCTAGACCATATAAGAAGTCCGTGACGAATCTTCACTGGAAGAATTGAAAGTATTTTTCTTACCATTTTTCTCTCTTCACTCATTTCATACCTACCCACCCAGCGAGTTTTTTTCCCTTTATTTTTTTCGCTCTCCTCTCACTCCACTCCTTATTTCATATTATCTGTTCATCTTTCTTTTCTTCGAGTAGAAAAAGATGAAACTCTGAAGTGGTTCTTGCGGTTGAGGAGAAAAAAATGTGGATAGCTCTGCATACCAGCTGATAAGGTACTTTGTTCTCTGCCGCTAGAATTGGCCAGCTGCTGCAATCATTTCCATTTCGTGGTTGGAATTGTATTATTCTTATTATATCCTTTCCTACTTCCTCTCCTCATCATATGTGTCTTATTTCACTTGGAACAATGATAAAAGAAGCTATGTACCGCCAGTGAATTGTTACCTCATTTTGTAGGTGTGGTTTCTGTGTCATTTCCAATTTTGTCTTACGGACAAATTAAATTTACGAAGGTTGACGAATTAATTTCTATAAGTTCAAATCTTAACTTTTATTTCTGTGGCTGTGTTCTAACATTATTTTATTCAACAATTTCCTCTTGTTTTTGCTATGTAGGATGAGCTCTTGATATAAACCTATGCAGAGGAGTTGGGGTATATAACAAAGGAATTCTTTGAACGCAATATAAGCCTCATGAATAAAAGTTTTTTAAGAGGGCTTTGTGATCGTTGTTTCTAGGAAAACTAAGATTTCTATTTTTTTTTTTTTTTGAAATTTTGGTATTAGTGGAATATAGATTTTCTAATTATTAATAATCACAAAAATCTACAAAACGAGCTTAATTGTGGTTTGTACTTTGTTCTTTATTATTCATCTAACTTTATTTTATTTCTACGAACGATTTTATTCCTTCTTTTTTTATTTTGTCCATCCTTTCTCAACCTTCAAAAAATCATTTAATAGGATATAACGAGATTATGTTTTTAATTGAAAAAATTCTATCGATCTATACAGCTTACATTTAAAAACAACTTTTAAACATTTTTTTTTTACACACAAAAAAAAAATAAATACTAATTCAATTACGTTTTAAAATATCTTGCACGACAGCTGAAAAAATACTGGAACCGTGAAAAACACGTTTGAAGTTATTCTTCTAAAGACTAGTTTACCCCCTTCTGTTTTGCATTTTTTTCAATGATTCATTCGTAGGAAGTTTTGTGCTGTTGCGAAAACTTTCGCATCAGAATGCGTGGAAAGAAACGTTACATCGTTACATCACATGTATATTTTAAAGAAATTGAAAACTTTGAAGTTTAAGACTGCTGGGGCTACTTAAATGCTCTAAATTTTCTTATGCTTATTTATAGATATACATCTCTAAATTACAAGGAATCTGTAGTCTTCTTTTTTTTTAGTATAAATTATTTTTACTACCTTTTGCAAAAAAGGAAGTATTGTATTCGCAAAAAAATGTTCACTCAAAAATCGACCTTATTTTCCATTTTACTCACTCCCGAATGAATGTTGAGTTTTTTTTTTTCGACTCGACCACACGTGGATAAGTGCCTAAGAACGTATAGACACGCGATATATCCATTTTGACGATTCTCGAGTTAATTACAATGAGTTTTCTCGTGACGTCTGTATGTACGTATGTGCGTATGTATGTCGCATAACTCAAGAACGGTATGTCCTAGAAAGTTGAAATTTGGTACGTAGATTTCTAGTGGGGTCTAGTTGCGCAACTTCCCTTTTGGTTGCATTCGGGTGTTTCTAAAGGGGTCTTTTTCTCCGTTTTGGGGGGAAATCATTGTTAATTTCGATGTAAACTCAAGTGGTTTGGCGGACACTTGGCGATATATTGCCAGTATTTTGATCACCAGTTATGTCGCCAACTTGGTGACAAATTTGGCTTTTTTTTCCCTTTTAAATCTGGTTTCAATTTGGCCACTGTTGGTGATATTTAGAGAGTAAATTATTAAATCACATTAAAAATGCCAATAATGGGGAAATGACATTTAATTGGAGTAAAAGGAAGTCATGTGACGCACACATCAGCTTGTTTTTTGTAGAAAAATGTGAAGTTATCTTATTAGAAACTTTTAAAATAATGTAAGATATATATATTTTTTGCTAATAGCTAATACGTAGAGTTTAACATAATATTCAGCTAAAATATTAAGAAAGGTTATTTTCAAGCAATCGAAGACGTTTTAACAGTCATTTGAGTTTCAGCTGTAATCATAAAATTTAGCATACGTTTTGCTGCTAAATTTAATAAAATTATTTGAGAAATATTCATCCATTATTAGCTTTCTTTCCTCGGAAAATAAACTGGAAAAAAAATTAACCATGTAAGCTCAGGTCTTTTATTTTTGTCACCATATCTTGATCAAAACTTAATTATTATATCCTCCATGTGACCTTCACATTGCGCTAGAATATAAATGCCTATGGGCGAACGTAAAATATGAAGAATAGTGCTTTGTACTCTACCAAACTCTAAGTAAAGTAACGAAATTACGGTTCCTTGTCACACCTAATAAACTAATAAGTTTTAAGACCAAATTTAATCATCAGAAGAGCCCTTTCCAGTCATCTATCAGAGATTCAAAGCTCGGCGTAGTTACAACCCGGTCGATGTGCACAAATCTGCGTGACACCCAAACTGGATGGGTACTCGAAGAGGAGGATTAAGGGGAAGGATTCGTGGAAACCTGTCATCTCTCTATGATAGCCCGAACTGGAATATTTGATGAGTTGTTTAAAGCCCCGGAGAAAATTGGACCGGAATCTGCTTTTAAAGCTTATTAAGAATGAACTTTTGTAATGAATATGGTGTGGTGCGTTTGAAGAAATGTTTTGTGACTTAGGCTGGGATTTGTCGATGGTTTCCTATTATTTATGTTTATTAGTCTAAACCCCCCCAAATATGGTAAACTAGTAATAATTAAATATATTTTTGTCATACAATAGAAGGTATTTTTTTTAACTGCACTTTTCATTTTGAAATGTAAGCATAATATCAGTAAAAGTTAACACACTTGACGAAACTAATACAAGAAAAATAACTTTTAGCTTTTTTATTTATTAATTTATTCATTTTTTTGCTGGAAATGATCCCGACGAGTTACTTAAAATGTAATCAGATTTTTTGCAGCAGTATCAAACTGGGACTTACATTTTCAATGGTTTTAATAGCGGAAAGTGCATTTGCAAGATCAATTCAGTTTTTGTAAAGTCTTAAATGACACATGCGAGCAATTTCTACTATACTACGTTTAAGCATAAGCATTGATTTAAAACATTTAGTATTATGTCTCATAAATGTTGTTTAACTGTTTTATACAACAAACAACAAGTGTAAATATATCCCCCTCATCTTCTTCCTTCGTGGGGTGGGTTAGTGGTTATGAGAGGTTCTTGGGTACAGTGGACCTTGAAGACCCACTTTTTTGCTTAGTAATAGATTTACATGAAAAGTGTAACACATGTTTATAGTAAAAATAAATGTCCAAATATAAAGTTTTGTCAAAATATATTGAAAAGTTTTTGAGATATTATTATTTTTTTCTTTTTTTTCCGATAATGGATAATCGGTATTTTTTAAAAAAAAGCTGCATGCGGCACCGATTTTCACAGAAACAGATAAAAATCAACTTTTTGTGCTCTTTTTAAATGTAACAATAAATATTACTAGAAAACTTTTGTATGTCATAATAAGGAATGCAATTAAAAAATAAATAATTGATTTTTTTCGATTTCTACGATTTTTGGGGAAAAATCTCTTATTATATTATTTGTTTCTAACTGTAGAAAGGATCAAGTATAATTTTTTTTTCCAGTAACATTTATTTTTACATTTAAAAAAAGTTCAAAAGTTGATTTTCATCTGCTTCTGTGAAAATCGGTTTCGCATGGAGCTATTTTTAAAAAATACCTATTATCCGTTATCAGAAAAAAGAAAAAAAAAGTATATCAAAAACTTTTCAATATATTTTTACAAAAACGTATATTTGAATATTTATTTATACTATAAACATGTAAAAAAATTTATTCAAAAGCAAAAAAGTGGGTTTTCAAGGTCCACTGTACCCTTAAGACTGGTGATTAAAATTGAAGCAAGGGGAAGCAAATAGATCTAAGATAAAATTTTAACATTTTGAGTAAAACGCGTTTAAAGCTCCAATTTCAGGTAAGCTTTTCTTGAACACTTTTAGCATGCTGTATAGCAGCAACTACCAGAGCTACTTGTACTGTGTTTTGCTTCAAAGCAGAGGAGAGGTTATTCTACCATTTGCACTGGTTATGTCCAAATTCTTATTTTGGCAGTTACATCCCTTTGCTTCCCTATGCTTCAGTTGCTGTCTGTATCACCTGCTGATTTAAACAAGAAGTTCTGTCTAGAACTATACGAGCCTACTTTCCCATATACTCATACTACTTTCTAGTACCTGATCAATATTCTGAAAAATAGCTAAAGTCGCAAATTGTTTCAAACATATTTTTTTTAATATTTTAAGCTAATTTCTAGGAATAAAATATTCCTCACTCATCTTAAAAAAAATAAATAAATAAATAAATGCGTAAAAAATAAAATAAAAAATTAAATTAAATTTAAAAAAAACGAAGAAATAAAATAGCAGCACCTTTTAAACAAAGCAGCTAATACACTTTTTTCCATATAAAAAATCTTTAACAGCTTTCAAAACGAAAAAATAATAATTAAAATTAATAAGCTCATTAAAATAAATACATCATATCAAAAAAAAAAAAAAAATGTTTCTTTTTCCCCTGTTGCCAAAAATAATTATTTAAATTAATTAATGCACTTACCAAAATAAATAAAAACAATAAAATGTCAACTTAAAGAAATACTTTTCATTGTCAAAAAAAAAAAAAAAAATATAATAATCGTCTGCGCATATCTTTATGTAGAAACTTCGAGTTTATTCCCCGAAAACTAGATACCTAAATTAAAACTTTAGCGTGAGAATAAAAAAAGTCATATCAACAATAATTATTTCGCAGTTAAAACCATAGCTGCGGAGTCGGAGTCAATCTCATTTTGAGATAAAGGAGTCGGAGTCGAGTATCCGAGAATCAGACGCAGTCATTTGTCCTCCGTGTATAAATTTTTGCCAAAGTTACTAAGTCTGGGGCGAAGTCGGGGTGTCGGAGTCCGATTAATTGTCGGGCACAGGAGTAGGAGTCGAAGTCAGGTACCCCTAAATTCTCGGAGTCGGAGTCTGGAGTTTGGCGTCAAGAGCTATTTCCAACAAAATTTGTTTGAAGTAAATCCGCCTTCAAGTACGGAATCTACATTGACTTTCAGTTTCCCCGTAGGCACTAATGTTGAAGGATTTGAACTGTTCAAAATTGAACGGAAAATTGTTCAAATCAAAAATATATTTTATATACAAGTTTTTTTTATCAAAAGCTTTTTCCTACAAAGTTTGTGTGAAGCATATTCGCCTCATAGTTCAGAATTGCCTTCAATTTCCCCGTAGGCGCTAACGTTAAATTTTTTTGAACTGTTCAAAATTGAACAAAAATAGTTCAAATCAAAAAGTAAAATACGGGAATGAGGTGTCCTCGCCGAGATCTTTCGAACAAAAAAAAGTTTGTTCGAATCGGACTATTCATTCAAAAGTTATTGGGGGGGGGGGGGGGGCAGACAGACCGACGGACC
Organism: Uloborus diversus; assembly: GCF_026930045.1. Classification (NCBI taxonomy): domain Eukaryota; kingdom Metazoa; phylum Arthropoda; class Arachnida; order Araneae; family Uloboridae; genus Uloborus; species Uloborus diversus. The sequence continues at coordinate 141,382,672 of NC_072735.1, read as the reverse complement.
GACAGACCGACAAACCGACAGACAGACCGACAGACATTTTCCCCCATCTCAATACCCTACTTTCCAATTTTTAATTTTTCGATATTTATTTAACTATTTTATTTATTTTTGACTTTTTTTTTTTTTTTTTTTGTTTTTCGCGATATTTTTAAGATGCATTAAGCCTTCTTTCATGCTTTTTTCTTCTTTTCTGACTTTTACTGGGAAAGTAGGCTAAAAAAAGCTGGTAGCATTGTTTTAAGCACACAATTAAACTGACTCTTTTAAGCACCTTTCCCCTTCAAAAGGATCATTCTTTTAAAAACTATGCAAATTCATGTTTGTTCTGGACTTCAAACTTATAGTTCTGTTTTCATTTTCTTATGGTTAGTTTTGAATACTTTAACAGTGATATCCAGAGAGTGGAGATCTTATGTTTTTATTTTAAGCTCGCCTTTAGTCAAGCACGTTTTTAGGTTACTCGAGACAGTAGTTATACTACGTGAGATAGAAGTAATATTTTGTATATTGAATTCTACATATAAAATTTAATTTTTGTTACACGACGTACATATTTTTTGGTCGAAAAATGCTTTGGGGCAAGATAACTTTAATGTTTCGGGACAAAAAGCGACAAATACAGTTTTTTGCATTGAATACAATTATATCTAGAGAAAAGTAATCTCAAGGAGACGCTTTGAGGCATAAAGGCACTGGTGGAGAGACAAAAAGCTTTTTAAAAAACATTTCAAGAATCGAAACATTTTATGAACAGCAATGACGAAATCAAACTAGACATCAATTGATGGGACCATTTTACGTTAAAATCACATAGAGCGAGAAACCGCCATATTGGCAAATAATATAATTCTATTTCCTCTCTTACCGAGATATGTGTACAAGACGACAATACAGAATATCCTTTGAGCACAAATAGATTTTTTTAAAGATGAAAATGTAGCAAAAAATGAGCTCAAGCGTGAAAAAAAAATCATTGGTATCGTTTTTTTTTTTTTTGGAGAACTAAATAATCAATCTTACCATTCTTAATTATTTGCTTTATTAAGTTGTGTGTTTTCTTTTATACAATTCTTAATCCATATTTATTATTAATACCCGGTATTTAAACTATTATTTCCTCTTTCATAAGGTGCATAGGAGGGAGGGGAACGATAATAGGATAACTATTTTCAATTATGGTAAAAGTGATTTTTTTTTTTTGAAGCTTGTAATTTAACAGAAAAAAAGTCATGTATTTAAGCTCATGAAACTTCGACAAAAAATAATCTCCATGCCCACAGCCAAAGACAATATCGCCAATAATGACATCTGCTGTACGATCAGAAAATTTTAGAAGGACGAAATTGGGCTCAAGAACAAAATACGGCTGCTTTATTCTCACCAGAGGCCAAAAAAGATCATCGGGACGAAATATGCTGCTTTTATTCTATACTAGTGGTACCTGCACGGCTTTGCCCGTAATAGAAAAATTAAAAAGGTCTTTTGGTTCGCCTGTATATTTACAAATAATTTATGGTGAATTTTCTCGCCAATTGGCTTGTATACATGTTACGGTTCCACGCTATGATAATTTCGTAATTTACTCGTCCATCTTATGATAGTTTTGCTCTTAAAATTGGAATAGAAAAAGAACCACAGCAAGTTTTAGAAAAATCGTTTCGAGCCGCACACCCCCATGCTAGAAACTATGTGCCAAATTTCATGAAAATCGGCCGTACGGTCTAGGCACTATGCGCGTCACAGAGATCCAGACATCCAGACATCCTCCTGACATCCAGATAGAGATTTTAGCTTAATTATTAGTAAAGATAAAGTAGATGCATTGCAGCAATTTTTAGCTATGCTTCTATTATTTTAACAAAACGATTTTTGGACACAATAATGTGTTACAACAGTTTAAAATAACGTAATTGATTTGACATTACAACAATGTGTCAAACATAAATCAGAAGCCACACCCAAATATTTTTCACCTAAAATTCAACAAAAATAACATTCACCAAACATGAAACCCAACTTAGACGGAAAAGAAGAATGATTGCTTTTCAAGTAATTATAGTGTTTGGCTCATAACAAATTATCATTTTAAACCAAAGTTTTGTTTACTATGCAGATCAATTTATCTTCTTTTGAAGAATCCAATGGAAACCACGCCATTGTTGACAGAAATTAATGACTGCTTTCCATTGTTTTTCGAACTCCTATGCAGCACAACTTTTACAGCAACATCCTTTTTTTTCATTTTATTTTATTTTTTAACCAGATGGAACCAAGTTCATTAATCTTAGGACAATGATATGGCTCGTGATTTTTGTTCCTAGAAGGTTACTTTAAAACTTTGCTTAAATTATTGTGTTGCTGATTGATAAAAAATACGTAACACGAATTTTTTTTTTCCAGCAGCAGGTAAGCTGGGTTATGACCTTCAATAATTATTAACATTAATTGTTACAATAACGATTTTTAAGTGCATAAATATTAGCTTAACAATGACAAAACATTTTTAAGAAATTCACTTAGCTTAGATAGTCACTTACTCTCCATTCGAAAGCGTAGACTACCACTCAGGACAGATTCCATTTCAAAAAGGGGCAAAAGTTTAGGATGGGCACTTACCGCTCGCATTTGCTGTCTTTGAACACGTTATTTTGCACCTTTTACTTCCGAGTTTCCCTCCCTATTTCGATAATATCACAGTTGATCTGACGCATGCGCAAATTAACGCTAAGTCTCGGCTAAGGAAAACGAACAGGAGTAGTGACATTTTGTTGAAAAACAGTATATTTAATACCAGTTAAACATAGAAATTTAAAAAAAAATGCGTAAAAATTTTTTTTTTATTAAAATACATTTAGCAAAACAGGTGAAAACGTTTTACACTATTTAGTTGTTTCTAAGGAAACGTGTTACAATTACTTCATCCAAACGGAAGGTACGTATTTGTACTAGACGTAAGGCAAATAACCAGTAGTGGTCAGTGCTTAATAGTGCATCAATTGTGCTTTTTTTCTTAATATGAACCTTGAAGTGACCACTACTGAAGCACTGACCACTACTGGTGCATTTACCTTACGACAAAAAGAAAAAAAAGATAGGAACTGGCTGGGAATGTTATTGTAGCTAGCTAGTTTTCTATTAAACACGTGTTAAAACTGTTTTTCAAATTCCAAACAAGTAATTAAGTAAAATTATGCTCATGTTCTTAATTAATTTTCAAAATATTACATAATTTTACTTTTCGTCTTACTTTTTGAACTTTAGTTAGAACATAATGTTTCGAGACTCCTTTTTTAGAACATAACGTACACTAAAAAATTTTCGTGTATGTCAACACCAAAAATGGTGGCAACTACTTTACACCACCTGTTACTTACTGTTAGCAAACACCAAGAATTATCTGTGGTGTTTCACTACACGACACTTGGTGTAAAGTAGTTGCCACCATTTCTGGTGTTGAGATACACTAAATTTTTTTTACAGTGAACATATTTTACAAGTTTTAATTTCCCAATTGATTATTAACAACAAAAATACTTATAACAATTTTGTATATGAATATTCTCAACTTTTTATTTTTAATACGAGGAATGGACATTTTTGCCTGTAAGTTCATCAAAAAATTATCTTTCAAAAACACTTAAGGAAACTAAAATTATCTGTATATTAGAACAATGAAATTAACACTTTTCAAAAAACAACATTAAAATAGAACAGTTTAAGATTTCGATCAAATTTACTCAAGAAGATTTCTTAATCAGTCTTAAAAGTCTGGCATAAATAAAATCAAATTACAAAAACAAGCTGTATATAAAAATTTCAAAAATCACGATACAATAAAGTTTCTCGCTCCTCAAAAAAAGTTATATTACCAAAAAAAAAAGTGTTTACTAGGCCTTACCGTATCTAGGAAAGCGCGCCACACACATACACACACAAACATTTTGTTTTATTATGAATTGATATACCGCAAACCCAGCCGTAAAGCAGCCATGTTGAAAATGGCTGCTAAAGTTGTAACGATCATTCATAAAATAATATATTCGTTAGTTTATACTTCGGATGGACTAAAAACTTTTCTAACAATGGTGCAAAATAGCTTTGGTTTACGGTAATTGACATTTCATTACAAATAAAATTTAACATGCCTTTTGAAAACTTATATCTTGTGCACGCGACGATTGTGTGTTGACGACGTTGCAACGTGCTTGAGACTGATTAATGTTTGGTTGCCACCGGTTGTTTTCCAAACTTACACCAAAGTTGGTGTCAACGGATCCTCAAATGGTGTTTGCGCGTGTGACGTAAGTGTAAGAATTCACCAAAATCGGTGTTTGGTTTCAGTTACACCACTTTTGGTGAATGGGAAAGCTAGATATGGTGTTGACTTGAAATAAAGCGTTGATTTGCACAATTTTTGGCGTTGCTTAACACCAAACTCGGAGTATTATTACACCTCAGGTTTCGTACATATGGTAAAGTCCACAACATGACACGTTTTCTGCCAAAACTACTCTTTTTACACTTTGATTAGCACAAATTTCATTTTGAATTAGTCTTACCTAACATATAACCTCAAAATAAACAATGTGCTAAGCAAACAGCAAACTAAATAGTTACGGCAATAAAAGAGTCAAAGTGCGGACTCTACATTTGTACAAAATATTGTGAAATTGTCATTTAACTAACATACAGCTAAAACCTGCGAAACTATGGGTTGCCCTCGATTATTTATTGTAAAAATATCCCAATTTTATCAATGATCAAAAATGAAATTAAGTAGCATTTTCTTCTTCAAAACATTCCTTATTAGCTCCTACTTATATTTTAGTGGGTTCCATTTTTACATTTATTTAAAATATTTAAAGTGATTGAGAAAAAAAAATACATTTTTCGTGATCTCATTATGCACACTTATAAGCAATTCCAGGCGAGAAGTTAACTTTTCTCAATTTAAACCTATCCCAATTTTGCTTGACTCCATTAGGCTTCTGAATTTAAGACACAATCAGTGATAAATGTGATTTCATTGAAAGTTAAGAAAAACTCCTTTAAGCCGAAACTTCGGATGTTTCAAAGCTTTTAGAAGTTCCGAAAGAAAATCAGGATTTCCCCGACGCCAACCTGTTCGAGCAATTGATTTCTGGGTTAATCCTGCTAAACAGGAAAAAGACACGTCCCGTTTCACTTAACTCGACTTCAAAATCTCCTGAAACAAGGTTTGTTTTAAAATTATTTTTCTTTTTGTCACTCTAGGAAATCTTTCTTATTTTGTGCAGTGCTCCAGTAACCCATTCTTTTGCGAAACTTTTTTTTTTTAATTTTCTACTCTTTTGAAGGCCAGAATAAATCATAAATATTGGAGTATATGTCTACTGTTTAGTTCTAATCTACATTTCTCTTTGAAGAAACTAATCTTGGCTAGTTAATCTAAAATTAGTATGCATGTACACAAGTAAAATATAGCAACTGAAATTAAATGAAACTTGTGTTTTCCGGCAAAAAGCTTTTTACGAAATACTTAAGTCAACTATAAGAAATAATTACTGCTTAATGTTTTTCTCCACAAGTATTAAAAACCAGTGTTTATTACAAGTGGAAATAATTTCATGCAGTGCTTTAAATTTCCGTTTTTATGCAATTAAAGTTAAGTTGCAAAAACACATAAAAGGTTGGGCTAATAATTTCACATGTCATGAAGAAATAAAGAAAAGTGTTAAGAAAAAAATTAAACACATTTTCTCAAAATGTTTAATTGATGTTTTTTAGTAACTATGCTGAACTTTGAACAATAATATAAACTACTTAAACTATTATAAGTGCAAAATTTAAGTACAAAATATAGAATACAACACTGTGTGCTTAAATTCTTCGCAATATCATTTGGGCACGTTTTTGGCTCATAACGTGCTGCGTTTTTCATCCTTGCTTACTAAATTTTCAGAAAATTTAATAGCATACAAGATAATGATTATACTAAAATTTCAAATACCACTTTTGAAAATTTGAAGAAATATAAATACCCAAAGCAGTGAATTTCTCACTGTGCATTCGCGTAAGGTAGCTATTTATAACTTTCAAAATTTTTAACCAAAGGGATTTAACTTCAGTTGATTATCTTAAACATTCAGAAACATATCAGGGATTAAATGGCCCGCATTTACATTCCCGGATACAGATTTATGGAAAATGAGGGATCGTGCGCCAATTTGAAACACTTGCTAACAACTACTCAGTATGATTCGTGATAAAAACGGCTTATTTGTTATTGATTCCTAACGATTCAGCTCCTATCCGAAAATAATAAAAATGCTGCTCATTAAATAACCAATAAGTTTCTAAAATTAAATGATAAGCAACTGTTTTTTTTTAATTGGCAAATTCGTTTGCTTAAAAATCCTTGAAAGTAATAAATTGCAATCTTTTGCACATGCACAGTGACATTTTAACTGCTTTTAATCGCTTTGATAAACCGGAACGGAACACAGCAAGTTATCAGTAAAAACATGCTAATAATAAATGTACATTTACAAACACATTTCTTCTTTTTCATAGTTCAAATAATATATCCTGTCGCATTTTGTAAAAATAAATTTTTTTGAAAGATTAAAAACAAAATTGCTTTTCATAGCTCTCTTGTTTTTTATTTACTCATGCATTTCTTTCTGAATAACTGAATAATCCACATTTCAAACATAGTTCCTGAAAATACATTGATTCTTCCGGCGCATTGTTTCTTTATTTACCCCCTATTTACCAAACTTGTTTTCTCCAGGGATTGTGCTTCTTTTTCCTAATAATTTTAGATTAGATATAAAATTGTTTATTTCATTGCGTTAATGTAATTGTATTTTCACAATTTGCATCGTATATTTTTCATATGGTTTTTTAAGGCACGTAGAGATCTATTGCTCAAAAAAGAGTTTTTAATTTAAAATTGAGATGTTGTTTCAAATGAAATATTTTTCCAGACTTATTTAAGCGGAAAAAACATGTAATCATCAGGTGAAATTCATTTCTATAAATATTGGGAGATGTACAAAATATCTGGGGTTTTTTTTAGAATACTTTATCATAAAATTAAAAGGAAAAAAGAAAAAAAAATACGACCAAAAAATTAAATTAATTAAATAAATAACGAAAAAATAAATAATTAAACATCTAAACAAAACATATAAAGTGTGCCTGTCAATTTGTGCTCCCCCTCACCCGAATACCTTTAAAATAATATTTAAAGGGTTGTAACGCGCAGATTTAATTGAAACAAATTCTATAAAAAAGGGGCATTTGAAGTAAAATATGTCTACGGCACACATAACGGAATAGTTCGATTGCCCACCCCCCCGCTTCCGAGTAATTTTCGCCAAAATCTAATGGGCAATAGTTCACATTAGGACACTTATGTGTATCAAATTTTGTTCGCTTCCATGTAGTTGTTTTTTTTTATCTAGAGTGCCTCCCTCCTCCCCCCCCCAAGAAAAAAACGTTCACATAAATACATACATACATGCAAGCCTTGTCTCAGATAGATGGACAGACATTTTTCAAAAATGTTTGAAATGGACTAAGAACACCCCAAGACGCTTGGACCTTTTAAACTTGAATTTCCAAAAATTTGCACGGAAACATTACACACGAAAAAAAAAAAAAAGTAAAATAAAATAATAAAAAAAAACGTTAAGATATAAATGAAAATATTTTTATATTAAGAAATTATTCCAAAAAGTTTCAATTACTTCTATTCGGAACTAATATCAATTTCAATAATGTCCCTTATTTTATGGCAAAAAATATCCCAAAATCTCAAACCAAAAATTTCGGGGTATATAATAAAATATTTGTCATCAAAAAATAAAAGTGGCATCGCAATTCCATCACATTAACATTCAAAATATGCATATTCATTCCACGTTTGAAAGGACGTACCTGACGAAATCAAAAATTCCTCCATAAAAGCAAACGCATTAATATCCTTTTTGCTTCCAGAGAAATTCAAATGGACCATAGTTTTCATGCAACTTTTCATTTTAAATGATTACACCGCCATTAATGGCATTAGGACTAAGTGCGTTGAAGAGCTTCTGGATCTGGTGCAAACTCGACGAAGAAAGAACCATTTGCATAGAATGTGAACAGACAGAAAAGAGAAAACCTAAGCTTTTTAAAAGACTTTTATCAATGCACGCTAAATCTTCCCCTTCATTTCACTTTCTGTGCACACAATAATACATAATCCGTCTTTCTCTGTGCTTGGCTTTCGGATTCTTTTAAGGAACTCCGTCTCTGCCTTCAAATGTAAATTCTTGAACGTTTTAGCTGGAATCAGGACTTTTTTCACCCTATCATACTTGGGGACCGTCCAGAAATGACGAAAAGTAACGATCGTATAGTTATCGTGCTTAATTGTGTGGAAAGATGTGTGTAAGAGTAAATATCACAACAAATAAATATGATTTTTTGCATTTTAACTATTTTTGTGATCCATAAATTTGGAATTTTGGATGAAAATTTATTATTAAGCTTTATTTTAAAATAAATATTTAAAAAACAGATACAAAAACGGGATTTGCAAAAAAAAAAAAAAAGCAAGCTTATGTTTTTGAACCAAGAGTGTAAATTCTTATCTTTTAGTTCAAATCAGAACATCGAGTGTAAATAATGTTCATTTCGTTTTTTTTCCACTCAAGTTTGGCTGTCTTTTTTTTATTCTAGCAGTTTACTGGCCGATATTTAAGCATTTAAGCACTGTTTATGGACATTAATTGTGAAAGTTTTGTTTCTTAATGTTCATTTGAAAAAAATAATATCCAACCTACATGTTTAATCAAACACTATTTATTAAACAGTGACAAATGCTTCATCATAATTACGTATATTTCGATAACATATATCTCGCAGAAAAAGTTAAAATTAGTTTTGGCTGAATGCTAAACTATTATTTTGTGCGCAGCAACACATTTGTCATATATAATTAAATAACTTGGATAAGAATGTATCAAATTAGATGATGACTTGAAGCTTTATAAACGTACATTAAATTGAATGGATATACGGGTCGTTATAACCGCGTTAAAATAAAACAATACATTCCAGTGTTTGTAGGAATGTATTGTTTTATTTTTTAACTCAGCTGAAATGTTTAGTGAATCGTAATGTGTTGGTATTAAAGTTTTAGTGTATCATTATATATATTTAAAGAACTCCCTTTTCCCTGCCTACATTTTCTTTTTTCATATTTCCTTTGTCTTTGTTAGTATTTTACTGTTTTCACGAACCATGCATTAATTGTATTAATTTCATTTATTTTTTATTAAATTAAATCATATATATGTCATAATTAACTTGACACATCTAAAATATTGGTATTATACAGTGTTGCCCATGCAATAGTCTTGCGGACCATGGGTGGCTCGCTGAGCAGATCCATGTGGTCCGCTGTTATATTCAATGTTACAAACTAAGAGCTATGATATTTAAACTTCCAAAACTATCAATCGAATCTGCATGGTACTTTGAATGTTTGTTGCAAATTTGAAGACAATTAGGCACAGAAGGGTTCTTAAAAACAGAATGATAACCTCATATTGATAAAATAAATTAACAGGATTGTAGGGATAACAATAATTCTTGGTTTATAATTCTTCTTAATTTTCTGCTTTTCCCCATATTAAGTAAGAAAAAATATAATGTATTCAAATTTGACCTGCCTTCTTACCTGTGGAATTCACCTTACTATGAAAAGCTGCCTAAGGGTAAAAAGCTGGGTTGCACTGTTTTAATGGATATGTTTTAGTCTAAGAGTTTAATTTAAAGCTTATTAAATTCACCGAAGATTTTTATCTACAAAAATCAAACGAGGAGTTCTCAAGGAACTGATTTCTACTTATTACTCTTTGCGTAAAAAATGTTTTCCTTAACCTTTTTGTGAAATATACGCTCATTTTTCAGCAATCTCGGTCTATCAAATTGTAAATGAATAAACAAAAGGAAAGACTGAATTTGTGATTATTTGTATAACTGTCTCTAGAAATTATATTTTACAAAGTTCACGTACGGTTAATAATACACATATCGTTGCCTCATCTTTCAGTGTTATTCCTGGGATTATATGTCTTACTGTTTCTCTGAGGCGACGATATTTTGGAAATATATTGGGGAAAATTTGTCATTCTCATGAGCAAATTATGCGTCTTTTAATCCCGAACTGAACATAACACATTACCAACTGGAAAAATGTTACTCTAATATTTCTAACTTCTTCATTTTATAGCTTAAGTTTAAGCATAGTATGTTGTTGAGAAATAAATAAATACCTTTGTGCTGAGAATTGGCAAAGAATATCCAACGTTGTTTCTGTTTATTTGTGCTAAACAATGTTGGATATTCTTCGCCATAGTATGTTGTTATTATACCTCTAAACGCATGCTTATTCCTGTTATGTGGAAAATCACCCAATCGCAAAACTGTGTATTTGGCAACACAACTTTTATTAAACTGAACAAACGAAACGTAAAATACGCAGATGGACATCTATACAAAGTCCAACTTTATCAAGGAAACATCATTGTCCTGTTGCATGACAATTCTCTATTTCCTCTCGTGATCAAAATCCGGCAATTAGGGTCCAGAACCTTCATTGTATCTCATGGAATTAGCTTCTCTGTACAATCACTTCGCCTGCAGATAGAGAAGTCTTTCTAGAATGGGGAAACTATTTGTATCTGCAGCACTTCCTTTTCTTAAAATACCAGAGATATATTTTCCTAATTTGTAATATCTATTACGAATATTTCTTCTGTAAATTACTTTAGATATTAGTTTCAAAATCCCAATGGGGTCATTTAAGAAATTTTAAAAGCACTTTTTTTTTCTGAAACAACATGCTTAAAAACATAAAATTTCTAGTTTCAAAATCCCAATGGGGTCATTTGAGAAATTTTAAAAGCACTTTTTTTTCTGAAACAACATGCTGAACATAAAATTTCGCCATTAAAAAAAAGAAAAAAAACTTTGTCAAATTATTTAAACAATTATTTTAATCGGTGCCCAGATTCAATTTCATTTTTTACGCTTGTGCGCATGACAACACAAGTGATGAAATGCCGTTCGCTGACGCCATTAGCACAGAACGCGATATTTAATACGATTCTTTATTCATATGTAGTGGCAACGAAACGGTTGATAGCAAGCGTAGAGTTCAATATTTAATTCGCTTCTGAATTATCATAGCAATGAAATACGGTAGACAGCAAGTGTAAACATTCGGCGTGCCAAAGTACATCACTTGTAACGTCATAAAGACCACGCCTTGTTTGAAAAATCGGACGTTTAAAAATAATTAATTAAGAATTAAATGTTGGGAAAATGAAAGTATTTTCTGGGTCCATTTTATTTTATTTTATTTATTTATTTTTTGCTCGTTCTATCAACTTCAATGACTAAAGGTAATACTTTTGACAGAAGAAAACGACTCCATTAAAATATCAGAGCGTTTTCGAATATAGAAAAAAGTTATAGTCAAAAAAAACTTTTTGAAAGAAAATCAATCTTACAAACACTTGATCATTAGTTAGCAGAGATATACAGACTTTTTGAAAATTTTCCACATAATTTTGTAGGGTTTCTGATTCAGGTTAGGAACGTGAAATGTACGACAAATGATTTTTGTTTACGTAATGGGTCTTACGCAGGCTTTAAGAAACGAAGACAAGAGGTAATCATAGTTAACCTTTGTTTGTCATCTTTGAGTTTCTTAAATGCGAATTAATGTGTAGGATATTTTTTCTTTGTTACATGTTATTTCAGTTTTGAGACATACTGAATTAATTATTAGTTATCTGAGATTCACTGACTTAATAAAAAATAATTATTAAATAAACACAAAAAACCCGACTGCGTAAAAACCAGAAAAACTAAAAAGAAAAAATTATAAGCCCAGTGTTAGGAATTTTACTAAATATTACTGAATAACTACTCCATCGAAAGAGTTTTATAACCGATACACGCATAAGACAAGTCATAAATTCAAAAGCAGAATAGAAGGATCAACAATCAGGGTCCATTCCTTTTTGACCAGTTAAGGAACCTGTAAAATTTGAATGGGCCCCGACTGTTGATCCTTCTATTATGCTTTTGAATTTAAGATTTTTCTTATGTGTGTATCGATTATAAAATTATTTCAATGGAGTACTTATTCAGTAATACTTAGTAAAATTCCAAGCTACTGGGCTCATAATTTTTTCTTTTTAGTTTTTTTGGTTTTCAAGCAGTCGGGTTTTTTGTTTTTATTTAATAATTTTTTTTATTTTGCCCTTTTTAGTTGATTTTTATTGACTTAGTTATGGTTCATGAGACGGCAAATTTCGCAATCTTATCATTTTTTTGAGAAAGTTTATTTTGTGAGGATTGTTAAATAACTTGCGGTGGTCTAAGCTACTAATTATTAGTCCCTCTAGAGACCGTACTCGGCTTAAAGCAACATATGCTTGACCTTTAGCAAAAATGCGCGAATTTAAGTCAACCACAGCTATATTAACAGCGCGGAAAATTCATCAGTCAAATCTTTCCCCCAAATCTAAAAAAGCCCGTCAAGAAAGTACAAGTCGAAAATCTCAGTCCCCTGAATCACGACAAAAACAAATGCAACATGTTAGAGATGAAAATCGAATTAGTAGACTTAGTAAACAAAAAATTCGGGCAGTGAAAACGCTACCTTCATTTGTCGCACGCTGTTTCGCACGCTGGCAGCTTGCGGCACGATCCGGAACTGACAATAAGGCGACTGGTTATTGATATGGTAATTTTTGATTACTGTCATGTGTTTAGTGACACTCCCAAGCTTATGACAAATCGATTGACGTAAGAGTTATTAAAATCTGCCAAGGGGTTTAGCTTGCACAAGGCCACATAAGATCAAACATACATGCATAGACTCATAAACATATTACCCTCCTTTGCGTCACGCACGCGCAGTCGGGTAGTTAAAAGTATTATTGAAACATCGTGTCAAAAAATGAACATTCCTCTTAACCTCTGTAACACTCACTCAAAATCCATTTTTCACCGTTTTGCCTATAATAGCTATTGTGCCATGTCCGAACAGAAACAATCAACCAAATAGCTATCTTAATTTAAAACTCTAACAGAAGCATAAAACTTACACTGTCGTAAACAATATTAAACTGGAGTACACATAATTAAGATACATCAATTTGCTTAGATTTCTTACTGGTTTTTAGGATTTTTTTTTTTTTCTGATTTTCGTTTTACTATGACATTTTTTTTTCTTCAAGAGCCTTTTTGTTAGGAGTATTAGTGAACATTGATTTAAAAGTTTTCGCCTCTCATCGATTTTGGTTTCTCTCTCATCTGTTTTAGGATTAGGTTGAAACAATTTTTTCACATGCTGGTTTGAATGAGATGTAGCAATATCTTCAGTAGTTGTGTCTAAAACCCCATTAGTGAACAGAAGGATACAGGTAGGAAACCTTGCAGAAAGAATTATTCCTCATCACCTTGCCCCTTAGCGAATGCTTTGGGTTTACGAAAATTACTGCTGAGACAACATTTGAATATGCTTTAGTGCTGGTGCATCCAGATTCAGTCTTCCAATCAGCATATCTAGGAGTTTGGGGGGTTTGGCCTGTAGGAAAATCATGAATAGTCCCTGTGTCCACCTAGAATGTACAAACTTTTCATTGGATCGTATATAATTTGATCCTTAGGCTGCAACTAAAAGTAAGGAGTGTTATCTCATTTTCCTCACAGAAGACGAACCCTTCAATGGACAGAAGAGAGTAAAGATTGTCAAGTAAAAGAATCAGGGTAATGTTGCTCGTAGCGTTACATTTGGCGGAGATTTCTCCTTGTTGGTTTTTCTCTTGAATTTCTCACTTTATAAAACTACAGAGCATGTGTAGGCTGTAAGCGAATATGTTAAACTCCACAAGCATATGGGTTGGACATTATAAGCTCCAGCATAGTGCAAACAATGCAATTATTTCCTTAAATTAGCATTTTACATATTCTATGCTTTAATTGTTTAACGTTTTGGGACTTAAAATGTAGCTGATCCCCCTACTTGCCCCAATTTGCCATATTGAAATAAAGTTACACCAATTTGGGAATGAACTCTTAAAATAATCCGAATAAGACATCGTTTGTTAGGACGAGAAATGGGCTATTCTACATTAATAAGTTTCGAAAATTCATTAAACTAATATAGGCTTCAGAAGAAAATAACTACTGATATTAAAATTTATTTAACGTGCGGAAAACAAGTATTTTCCCTCACAACCCATGCGACGCAATAGATATCACTCAAAACACACTCACAGTAGTGTAGTGGGTACATGGTCATGTGACAGGTCACTCAGAGCTGCTAAATCAAAAACAAGAAAACTTTTTGAAGATTCGCGTACTTACCTATTCACATACAAGCCCCGGTCTCCCCCTAGATTTTATTTTTCTTTACCGAGTCAAAAAAAAAGGCAAAATTAATCCGATTAAAAATCGATATATGTTCTCTACTGTATTTAAAAAAACCGCCAAACAAAAAATATTGATGAAAATGCGCACTTTTGCTTATGTTTGCAGGTAAGAAAATGATTCAATGCTAATGAAAAACGTTTTGACGCACAACGTAGCAGATTACTGCATGCAATCTGCAGTAATCTGCTAATTTTGCGCGTCAAAACGTTGTTGATTACCATTTACTTCTCCGCACGAAGGAATTTACTTGTCTTAAGAATATAATGTTTAACTTTTTAAACTTAATTTTAGCTTTCTTCTTAAAAGATAAATAAGGCAATACAGACGATCATGTGCTGCTAAATGCTAACTTGAATGATTTGTACATTTAAGGAACAATACTAAGAAGTATATTATTATTAGGTATTTTATTTTGATCGTAAATGATTGTAATTTAGCTACAACAAGTAATCAATTATTTATTAAATGGGGTCGTTTCCAAAATTTTAAAAGAATTTTTGTCTGAAAGAACGTGATTAAAAACGTAGGATCTAACCATTTTTTAAAATAACTTGTTTAAGTTTAATATTTAAAAAAAAATACTTAAAACGTTGGCTTTCATTGTTTACACTTCTTGCCGATGACATCACAAATGATGAAATGCCATAATGTGTTGCCATTCACACAGCAAAATATTTAATTCGCATCTTTACTCACGTGTAATGGCAACGATATGGTTGATAGCAAGCGTAGAGTGCAGTTTTAATTCGCTTCTTGATTATCATAGCGTGGAAACGCACGTACAAAATGCGCTAAAGAGCACCATTTGTGACGTCATACAGACCACGCCTTGTTTGCAAAATCGGACATTTCAAAAAATTAATTAAAATATAACTGTTGGGAAAATGAGAGAATTTTCCGGGTCCATGTTATTATTATTATTATTTGCTCATTCTATTAATTTCAGTGACTAAAAGTAGTACTTTTGACTGAAAGAAACAAACCCATTGGGCATAGACTTTCGTGTGATAAGAAATAACTATGGTAGAAAATTTTGTACTATTACTGAAATCTGAGTTTTGCCGTAAAAATTTCCTTTTGTATTTTTTTAACCCTTGACATATAGTTCATTATTTTTATTTTATGCAGAAAGGTCGTTTACATTTGTGACGGTTTTCGTTTACATTTTCTGAAAGTTCTTTCAGAGAATTAAATGCATGCAATAAAACTGATCAAAGCATTTCTATGACTTAATCCAACCTGTGTTTCTTTTTTTTTATCCGTATAATCAATCGTTAACTGTAAGTACAATATTTATTTGTTCTCATAATACTTCACAAATTAAGTTAATAAGTGTAAGAATGTATAGAACTTAATTGCTCCTTTGCGACTACTAGTTAGCATTAGAAAGCTCAAATATATTTTTCATCCTTAAAAGAGCTTCATTGTAACCTTTAAATATGTAAATGCATATTTTTAAAATGTGAGACAATATTGGTTTGCTCATCAAATATTTACACTGATTTTTTCAACGAATAACGTCAATGTCTTGTAAAGTGAGCATTAACACATATACGGTAAATATTTATTTACGCGATGAATACTTTAAATACGTAAATAAGACAGCATTTTCCTATGCAAACACATGCTTTGTTTACATTATATTCATTAAAGTGATTTCCCTAATACAGTCAAAATTTATGATACAGCTAAAATACCATTTGGGGCTAGATTGCGATTGAGAAGTCACTGTAGTTCAAACTTTCATTGTGTTTCTTTGTGTTCAACAATGGAGTGCTTCAATATCTGAAGGCTGTAAGAGAAAGTTAAAGTACTTTAATCGGTATTTTTGTGTTAATTATATAGCATGTGTATTTTCAAGAAACTAAATAACTGAAACTGTTCCTCACCTAAGCAAACATAAACTAAACGTGAAGTTAAAAAGGTGTGAAATCATTTTTTCTAATCCCAGATTATTTCTCGCTTGACAAGTGTAGTTTCAAATTCAAGAGCGTTAAGTAAAGACAATAGTTGAAGCAAACATTGTGGAATTTGACAGTATTGTAGAGGCTAAGAGCATCATGGTTACACCATTACGTAAAACACAGGTTAAACCTTGCCACAACGATACAATAATTTAAAATGTTATTCAAATGTTTTTAGAGGTTATTTTCTCAGAATGACGTATAATGTGTCATGCAAATTTAAAATTTCAGTAAATTGATCAAAAAAAAAAACATTGTTTATAAAAAGTTATTTGATATTAATAGTTTCTAAAAATTCATAGCTAATGAAAAATAACAAATTTTTCGCTTACTTTTTTTTCTCATATACATTTAATGCATTTATAACCATGATGATCTACCTTTCAACAAAATAACTCCTTAGTGAAGTTTGGCGCACTTATTAGACATTAGTTTTGGAAATTCTATATGTGTCAGCTAATTTTCTCTGGATTTCTCCCTTTTCAATTAATTTTAATATTTCATACTTTTTATCAATCTCAAGTTCAACTAACTTTCTTTTTGAAGCCATTTTATGTAAAACTATAACACAAAGAGCAACAAGCTTGACTCTCATAGTTCTAAAAGGCAGTTGAAAATGAAAATGTCCTCTTTCTTAATCCCTTGCACCAGAAATATTGCAATGCAACTTTTACTCTAGCACAATTCCAGTGTTGCCACAAAATATTACAACTGGAAAAAAAATACTTTGTACTTTTCTACTGACACATGTTTTCATTGAACAGAGAGTACAAAAAGTAATCTCAAATAGAACAACAAAAGAAAAACAAGTTTGGAGAATAAAAGGGTTCTTAGTAGTTTTCCAATGTGGTTAAACTTATAAGGAGGTTTAGTTATGCTGATGTTTTATTTAGTTGATAAAATGCTGCTCTGGCATCAAAAATATTCTTGGAAAGCTATAAAAAAATAATAATAAAATAATTTTCTAAATTAAGTTTTAAAAAATAAACCAAGTGGTCAACTTACAAAGGGATTTTTACAATACTCCAAACCAAATCTGGGGTACATTAGTGGTCAAGATAGACAGGTGGTCAAGATAGAAAGGTGGTCAAGTTACAGAGGTTTTCCTTCATTGTACAAGATAGGACAATTTCCGTTCCTGACAAAAGCGGTCAACATAGACGGGTGGTCAACTTACAAAGGTGGTCAACTTTACAGGTTTTACTGTATATATATATATATATATATATATATATATATATATATATATATATATATATATATATATATATATATATATATATATGTATATATATATATATATATATATATATATATATATATATATTAGGGGGGGTCCTTATTTTTGAAGTTGCAGATATTTTACGCGACTCCCCCTCAATCTGTTCCATTATACAAATAAATGATCCATGCGAAATTTTAAGTCAATCCATGAATATTTACCCGTGCCCCTAGGGCCCCCTTTTTTGAGTTTCGAAGAAGAAATTGTGATTTTTCTCATTTTTATGTAAAAATATTCTTACGTTTCATATTTAAAGAAATTTTGAACTTCGATAGATGTTGCTACTTCCAGACGAACCATTCTCTCATTTTCATTCTGTAAAATTTTACGTATTACAGATGGTACATGTACACCAATGGCCTTGGGGCAGGAATACCGCTATTCGCGCTCGTTTCAAACCAAGCGGCAGGGGAACATTTCTTTCCACCAAGAGGGACACAAGATATTCTAAAGACCATTAATGAATGATCTTTGACAACAACAAATTGCCTCCTCCAGGCTTTAGGGGGTGTTGATTAAGAAAATTTTCTGTGTATGTAATAGGTGTGGCAAAAAGGGTTGCTAGGTTTCAATGCTATACGTATAAGCAATGGCAATTATATTTTAATTCGCTGTTCTTTAGTTTAAAATATACTTAAATGTTCATGCATTTTTAAAATATAAATTTTGAAAAATCCTCGATTACTCTACCATAAAAATATACTCGATTTTCAATATCTAAAATATAAATTTAAAGGAGTTCCGGATCGGAATAATGTAAAAATCTATACTTTAAATTGTCTTTTTTTTCAGTACACAGTCTTTTATTATCATCAAATTCTTCTTGCAATTCACAAGATTTAGAAAACCGAAAGGGATATCTATCCTAACCTGTTGAAACTTTTTTTCTATATC
Source organism: Uloborus diversus (assembly GCF_026930045.1). Lineage (NCBI taxonomy): Eukaryota > Metazoa > Arthropoda > Arachnida > Araneae > Uloboridae > Uloborus > Uloborus diversus. The sequence goes on along the minus strand of NC_072735.1, from coordinate 141,364,045 downwards.
TGGTCTACCACAACGCAAAAAAGCTTGAAAACTATTGATATCTACTCGCATTTCATCAATGTTAGACAAGTGCCGTATTAGGGACAAAGATGCTGTTCAAGTATTAATAGCCTATGTAGATGCAGTAAATTTAAATCCAAATGACCTTATGATCAATCGAACATCCCTTAAGAGAGCAAGCGAAAGTCTTCGAGAGTCAAAATCAGATTTCATGAGTTTAAATTTATATTTTTTAGTTATTCACTGGGATACAAAGCTACATTCAGATGTAACTGGGAAAAAACGATGATAGGCTTACCGTGATAGCTTCAGGTCCCAATATTGGACAGCTACTCAGAATTCCTTAGAAATTTCTTCAGTTGTATATGATCTCTTAGATGATTGTTCTTTATTGCTAACTGTTCAAGCTGTAGTGTTTGATACAACGGCTTACAATACTGGCCGTATAAATTGTGCATGTAATTTTTTAGAGCAAAAGCTGAACGATGATATATTACATTTGGATTGCCATCATCATGCACTTGAAATAGTACTGCAGAGTGTCTTTAAAGAAGTTCTTGCCCTTCTTAGTTCTACACTCGATATTCCATTATTTAAGCTCAGCGCTTCAAAATTTTGTGCAAAGATCTCCATCATTCAGAACTTATAACATTTCAATCAAGTACACATACCACTTAAATTCTAGAAGACGAATTTGATAACATGTTATTGTTCGTAGAAAACGGAATTGAGAAATATTACTGAGAATTCTCATAACGTGTAATAATATTTCTTGGTGAAGTTGTCCCTTCTACAGGGTTATGTTTTCGGCAACCTGAAGCTTATCCCCGAGCCAGATGGGTGGCAAAAGGAATTTATTGTTTAAATATTTATATATATTTAGAAAACAATTTAAATTGACTTTACATGAAGAGAATGCCCGTAAATGTTGTTTTACATATAATGTTGCATGAAAATATGGTTTTCCGCAGCAATCCAATCTAGGCCCTTTAAAATAATGTGTCTAAAAAACTAGCAGTGTACAAAATGATTGCAAACATGCAGCAGAAACAGTGATTGGAAAATTCATAAATCACACTTATGGTACTTAGGGGATGAACTAGTAGCTTTGTCCGTATTGGATGAAGTAATTAACTTTGAAGATAGGAAAAAAACTACTCCAAAAAAATGCTTGCTGAAAAGGAAGACGTGACAGATGACGGTATAAAAAATTCAGATAACAGTCGATGATTTGGAATACTTTCATAGTAAAGATCTTTCTCTTTATAGAATTAATTACAAGTCAATAAAACTGTTTGATAAGTTACAAACATCTAAAGATGTTTTCCTATTTGATCCTGATTCATGGCAAAATGAAGGAAGCTATTTTAAAGGGAAGAGATATCGTTGAAATGCTGAAAGTTGTGAATGATACAACTGAAAGAGGAGCACAATTAATCGAAGAATTCCCCAATCAATTTATAAAACATGAGTCACAAAAGCAATTTAGTACTTTACAGACAGTCCAAGACTCCGGAAAAAATGCACACGATCGAGATACACTAAGAAAAACGTACGATTAAGGTAAAGTTTCTAAAGCACTATTTAATTCTTATTCAATGTAAAATTTTTAGATGATGTGAAGTAATTAAAAAGATTAATTTTACTGCTACCACGCTGTAAAAAATATTTTGCAAACCTAGGAGACACGATGTACGGGGCCTGAAGTAAAAACTCGAAGATATGTGGTAAAATTATCAGAAGTGTTAAAGTTCAACGTCCTAGGGGCACGTGTTATTATTGACCGATCGAGTTCAAATTTTGCACCGATTACTTTTTATTATAGTGTCACAAAACTAGGGGGCGTCACTTGTTGAATTCCGAAAAAAAAAATTCCCATATAAATAAGGACCACCCTAATATATATACATATATATATATTTCAAAGCGCTTTTTGTACACTATATAAATAATGCTTAGGCAAAAACACTTTTCTTAAGATACGTTCTTAGTCAAATAATAAAAAATAAAGCCTTGCGATAATAGAAAAACATTAAAATAGTTACTGCACACTGTTATTAATCATTAGGATGCAAAAAGATCTTTTTGTTCGTTGGAAATTCAGTAGATATATATGGTTAGGTTTTTGATTTTTCTGAAGCAGGGCAGTGGTTTTGGAAGAAAAATTGCTGACTCCGACTCCTGGATTTTGAAACGTCCGACTCCAACTCCGGCTTTTTCATTATTTTTTGCCCAAATCCCCCTTCCTCATTCCTTTTTATGACATATTTCGTTGTATTTTATTGTAAACGTTAGAAATTCAATTTGAAAATCAAATTATCCAATAATTGCGATTTTTAAAGTGAGATTACTTAAAAATCCCATTTGAAAATTGAATAATATTAATTTTCTCCCCTTTAATGTTTAACAACAGATGTTGATCAAATCTTGTGCTTTCAATTTTTGAAAGTGGTAACTTGAATGATTTTTTTTTTTTTTTTTTTTTTTTTTTGCATAGTCAAAAAACGTTTCTTGATAGGGGGCGGTCCTCCCCCCTTTCAGGTGCCACCCAACTAGTGAACACCACTTTAACTTAATTTCAGAATTTAGAAAAATTGAAATACTTTATTTATGTAAAATTTCCCCAATACTATTCCCCTAAATCTTAAATTTCATCTTAAAAGTTTCAACGAAAATATTGCACTATATCGCGGGGAGAGGTCGGGTAAATGTACGTCTGGAGCAAATTTTACCCAAAATGCGGCTGTATACAGCTTTGTTCGAATAGCTTTTACTATTGGTACTTTTCTTGGCTCAATTTTTAATTTTAGTTTTACTGGCAGCTTTAGAATCAACCTTAATAAGAAGATTTTAGGACTGACTACATACAATTATTGAATGTTGTAATCAAGAAATCCGTTACTGATTTTATTTTGAACTTTTTAGTGATAACCAAGCGTTCTTAGATAAAGTCTTTAAATTAAAAAAATATATATATATATTTATCGGATCTTTTGAATTTGTGCTTTTGGGGCAAACCAACACTTATTTGAATTTTTGAAGCACCTTTAGAATTTCCCGACTTGCTCAAGCGATACATACATTCCTTATACTATTTTATAACTGACATCGAGGTAAAAAATATATTATTATTTTTATTTGAAAGTAATTACTTAGGAAAAGTTAGGCAAAAAAACTTTTTGCTGACAGTTGCTATCACTTAAATAAAAATAAAAAGTAAGCAAACTGGGAGACGGCTTAGGTAGTTGTTGCAGAAAGCTCGATAAACAATCAAATTCAGCTGGTTACCACAATGACAAGTATTTTCTTATTAGTAGCATGTAATGAAATTGATAGGTAGTCAGTTTTTTAATAAATGCAAGGAGAATCAGTGAAAATAAAAGAAAAAAAAAACCTCGGAGTCGGAGTCGGCATGTCTTCGAACGACTCCAACTCCTTCACCCCAAAATCAGTCCGAATCCGACTCCAATTTCGACTTCACAGCCCTGGTTGAATGCACGACTCCACAATGTTTTACTTGATGCATTCCATTCACCAGCGAGACAAATACGTCACTCAAGCTCTCTTGTTCAATCAGAAAAAAAGGAAAACCTTTAAATGTCTATCAGTGTTTGTATCTTTACAATAGCTGCGAGGAATGGTTGAAGGGTGACGCCAAAATAAAAGTGCAGTTTTTGAAACACCAATAAGGTACAGAATACACTAGTGCTTGTAATTAAAGTAATAAAGCATAGTATAGGAATTGCATAGCATATATTTTACTGATTTTTGCATAGTAAAAATAAGAGCAGCAGTTAAAAAAAGAAACTAATAAGAAACATGTACAGATTATATAAAAACTGAAACTTATTTGGAAATATTTCTTGTCTACTTAACGTTTTGGGAGGCTCATTTTTCGGTGCTCAATGTCCTGGTTTTCCTTTAATAAGTTCCTTAGAGTTCTTTAAATAATCTTGTGCACAAATAAAATTGTCAATATTGTAACTTATCTGATGGGCACTTAAAAATTATTACTCGTATTTAAAGCTGATATGAACGGTTGCTCTCAGTCTCATGCTAGCTGTGTTACTCTTACGAATTTTAATTGTCTAAAAATATCAAAGCAAAAACCATATGTGTAATCGTTTCCCACTTTATTTCCAAAGATAAATACTTAACACTTCTGCGTATACAGTTTAAAAGCATTGGTATTGTTCAGTCACTTAATGTATTTACAACACCATAACGAAGTTTAATGAAAAGATGTAGTAGTTACTCTTTTATAAGTGGTATTTAACAACAATTTTCATTCTGTTATTATTTAAAATAATAAGGCCAAAAGTTTCAAATATTAAGTTCAAATATTAAGTCCAAAAGTATCAAATAATAAGTTCAAATGATAAGTCCAAAAGTGTCAAATAATAAGTTCAAATAATAATTCCAATAGTGTCAAATAACAAGTTCAAATATTAAGTCCTCAAGTGTCAAATAACAAGTTCAAAAACAGATAATTAAATTAAAAATCCCGTTTAAAATATATTACCTATAATGTTTTCTAAAAAATGGCGGAATTACAAATTAAAGAAACCTCTAAGTTTAGAGTAGCAACTAAAAACAAAGTCAAAAAACTTGGAAACGGCCCCTTGTTTCATTCCTTTTTTGGACTGTCTGTCTTTCTGTCCTGCAGGGACGGTTTCTTTTATCAAGTCACTCGGAGTTCTTTGCCTAATCTTCCAGACTGCTTTAAAACTGGTATTAAAAGAATCTCGGCATTCCTTTAAACTTCTCTTCCAAGAAATGGAATGAATAAATGTTAAATGCAAAAGAATAAAACCAAAAAAAAGGAAGGAGACTTTGGTTCATTTTAGAACCACTTAAAGTCATTCATTTTGTTTTCATGTTTATTTCTACGCCGTGTTTGCAGAGATTTAAAAAATAAAAGCAAATGATGAGATAATTTGATTCGTATTTGCTAATGCACAAAATTTGCATTTTGCAGCGATATTCATGTTTTTAAAAAGAAATTCAATACTTTGACGTGTTCTGCTTGAGCGATGATGGAGATTTAAAACCGACATTTACAAGCATTAAACTAAAAAACTGAAGGAAGTATATCGATTTATTGTAACTGGTAAGTGTTTTATTGCGAAGTTAAACTTCTTTTTTTTTTCTTTCTTGTTTTGCGTTTCAATTCATCTTACTTTTATTTTTTTAATGTATAATCATATGTTAAGAAGAATGTTCTATTGCATAAGAATCTAAATTTGTAACAAACAGTTGCCCTTATTAAAAAAAGAGTGAAAGGTACTCAAAATTAATTAGATCTCAATAAATATAGGTGTAAAGTAAACAGCCTAATTTACTCTGCGTAATTGCTTCTACTATTAAGGGTTTTATTTTGACATCGAGTATATTAAATTGACGTAAATTATGCTAAGATGACTACAGAAACTAAAATTCCCCTTCTTTCCTTGTTAGGAAATGCCATTTGAGAATTTTCTTAAAATAAATTTAGTATTTAAAAACACACACATTAAATTTAACTGTCTCATAGTTTTCTAACATTTATAAAACATACTTTTTTTTTAATTTCTTAAACGCGTATAAGTGCAACTGCTTTCCAAAAGCTTTTTTGACGTTTCATCATATAGCAGTTAGGCTCGTTTCATTTAATGAGTAAAAAAACTTGTTCAATATAAATAGAGTAAAAAAAGTGCTACTTTTCAGATTTTCATTCCTATTCATTTCTATTCTGTGAAATAAAAAATAATCGTGTTTTCTGAAACACACATTTAAAACATCCAAGATTTTTATAACAATACTTTGTAAATTATTTTGTTAAAAAAAATATTTTGAGTATGCTTTAGGGGATAATATTTTTCAATCCTCATAAATTGGTTTGTTTAAGAGTTTGAGATTAAAAATGTGAATCTCAATATTGAGTCGACAAGAATTGCTTTCTGATCCAAAAAGAAAAATGAAAAATACTTCAAATAGTGCAAATAGTCAAAATCAAAATAATAATAATAATAAAAAAACCCTTTGAATTAAATATACCAGTATATCAAGCACAATAGCAAGAAAACTACTGATTGCTTTGATTGACAGTAAATAAATAAAGGAAAAAATAATGTGCACCTTGAAATCTTTTGAGCAAAAAATGTTTTGCATTATCTCCTTTTTACCTATGTTTCCCCTACATTACCTTCACAGACTAAAGAAAAGACTGGCCGTTTGTTCCTTCACTGAATGTCATTATTTCTAGTGCGCTTCGTGTTCAGTTGCTAAAAATTGGAAACTGGAGCATACATTCCAAGTCAGCCAAAGTACAAGGTTTCTTTTTCTTAAAGATTTGTATAATATAGAGAGGATTTTGCATTTATTTTGAAATTTTAGAACAATACGCTTTTGTTTACGGGGATTATATTTGAGTTAATCTCGTCAGATAAATCATATAACATGACATATTCAGGACTAGTACAAACTTTTAGTAATTTTGACTATTACTGCTTAATATATTTTTTTTTCAGTTTTTCTTTTAAGAAGGAAAGAAAAACACGTTATTCACATATGCTTTTAGGATAGTAGGATATTGAAACGTTATTTTTGAAATGAAAAATATATATATACAATCCATTAAAAGGGATAAGTCATTTAAGGTATTATTCGCGTTTTCAGAGATGTCCTGCCGTTTAGCAAAACTTTGAGTCACATCACAAATGGGATGCAAAATAAAATATTTTACTAAGAGGAATCTATAATTTTAAAGTAGAAAATATAATATTTAAATATTTACAAACGTTTCCTTTGTATTTCTCAACATTATCGGCTGGGTGACGTGGTGGAAAGACGTTGGCTTTCTTCGTCGTGGCTTCAGTTTCTGACCCGCGGTGACCAGTTGGTGCATTTTCGAGCTGGAGAAAATCATCAGCGCTCATGTAGTAGAAATATACGGTATGTAACATATTCTTTGGTTATTCATTTGGCTCTGAATGCCCTCGGCAAAATTAAATTCTATGTGCTGTTTTGCATTGAAGAGAGTTCAGGAATGTCCTTCTGGTGAAAACTGGCCGTCAAAATGATCCGTGCAATTGATATCGGCTCTTTAATGGACGAACCTGACATACTGGATGCCATATCACGTGATCGCACAAAGTATGCAAAAGGCTAATGCGCTAACGCAGCTCCATTACAAATAAAATTATCAGTCCATTTTTTTCATTACTATTTATAATATTAGACAGAAAATTAAAGTAGCAAGGTCAAGTACTTGCAACATCTTAAAAAATAACTTCCAAACAATAACTTCAGAACTATTCAGATAACCTTACAACTCGTTCAACTGTATACAATGTTACCATTTTTTTCTGAACTAAAGGGTAAAAAACTTGTTTCGCATCCCTGCTAGGAGGGTGCAGCACTCAACCTTCTTGTTTTTTCTTATTTTTATTTGCAGTATAACGCTTTCACATAAATATGTTACGATTTTTGTAAGAAAAAAAAATAAATAAATAAAATAAACTACGCAATATTGAATGTTTTTTGTGCAAACATTTCATGTCTACGATAAAACAAAATTTAATATTTAGAACATTGAAATTTCCTTTTTTTTTCAAACAAAAAAACTCTTATGTAACAAGCTTTCTTATGACAAAGAGCGAGTTTCGCGTACTGATTTCCAAATCCAATTTTTCTTCTCCTCTCACCCCAAAGAACATAAAAAGAACAAAGAGGATAAAAAGCATTAACCCTGCCAGCACATCTGATTCCTTTCCACAGGCGGACGTACAATATGGTATATCTCAGGGTAGGATTTGCATTGTTCCTATCCTTTTGTTTATTGTCAGTTTTTTTCTTTGCTGTTGAAAATAAAAACATATGTTTTTTTAATGCTCTAAAGAATGTTACTCAGTTTTGAAAAAAAAAAAAAACATATTCAGAAAAGAATAAGAACATTAAAGATAATTCATGTATCAGAACAATAGAAAAAAATTGTTAAAATAAAATATTGATGCCATGAATGAATGATTTGTGTATTTCAGTTAGTCATTGATACATAACGTGCATCCTATTTGGTTAACGTTTTGTGTCATTTACTTCAATTAACGAAACAACTCGTGAAAAAGCGCGGGGGGGGGGGGGGGGATTTTCTCCTGTATTTTAGGTTGTCATAAAATCATAACAAAAATATTTCAAAGGTTCGTACTTCATGATTATATTGTAAAAACACTTGTTTTTAATGGGTTACAGTTGCAGAGCTTAAATATCTATTTTCGAAAAGATACTGTCATCCTAAGTGGCTATCAAAACAGTTCAAGTGAAAAATAGCCTATTTTCAAAGCGTTGTAGCTCAAGTTGGTCACCTCGCAACTTCTTTTCGTTTATACCATTAAAAAGAACAAATTTTCCCCTATCAAAATAAGCGTTTTCTTCTTTCGAATAAGGAAAAAAATAAGCTTAAAATTCTATCCGTAACGTTTTGCCACGTTTAAAGTCAGGTTTTAGAAAATTAGTATTTTTAGTTGTCAATACATTCTAGTATTTTTTTGAGTTTGAATTCATTAACTTCTGTGCAGTACGCATGCAAAGTCTTGACAAAACGCAGGGGCGAAACTTTTTCTTGGATTTTAGAATGTCATAAATTAAGAATGAAAATAAATTAAAAGGTCATACTTGATAATTCTATTGTCAATATACATGGTTTTAAGTGGGCAGAAGGTGCAGAGCGTAAATATTGACGTTCTAAAAAATATTGCAATCCAACGTGATTATCAAGTAGGTTCACATGAAAAAAAGCCTATTTTTAAAGCACTGTAGCTCAAGTTTGTCACATTGCATCTTCTTTTCAATTATACCATTGGAAAGAACATATTTTTTCCTATAAAAATAAATTTTCTTTCAGATGGTGTTCTTTCAGACAAGCATGAAAAAATTAACTTGAAATACTATTTGTCGTTTACGAGAAAATATCGTTCCACAATGAATAAAGAATGGTGATAACCATGGAAACCGGCTTTTCTGATTTTGCAACTGTCAGTAGATAGAAATAGGTTTTTTATTGACCTTTTAAAAACCTATTTTGCAAATAAAAATGGTAGAAACAGAAAAACATCATTTTGTTTGGTGTATCGGTATGTTTCCAGAGCAGGATGTTTTTTCTGTTTCTATCATATTTAATTTTAAAAATAACTTTTTGAAAGAGAATAAAAACTATTTCTGACTATTAACAGTTGCAAAATCACTTATACACTGGTTTGACGGTAATCGCCATTCTTTATTTAATTTATAACGAGATTTTCTCGTAAACGACAGATAGTATTTCACGTTCATGTTTTCATGTTTATCTGAAAGAACAACATTAGAAAGAATATTTATTTTTGTAGGAAAAATATGTTCTTTCTAATGGTATAAACGAAAAGAAGATGCAAGGTGACAAACTTCAGCTACAGCGCATTGAAAATAGGCTACCTTTTACTTGAACGGTTTTGATAGCCACTTTGGATGACAATATATTTTCGAAAATATATATTTAATCTCTACAACTGTAACCCATTAAAAACAAGTGTTTTTACAATATAATCACGAAGTATGAACCTTTGAAATAATTTTGTTCAGATTTTCTGACAACCTAAAATACAGGAGAAAGTTTCCCCACCGCGCTTTTTCACGAGTTTACACGCGTGCTATAAAAAATATAATGAGCTCAAATTCACAAAAAATAAATGCGGGTATTAACAGACAATTGTACTTTAAGCTCCAAAAACTTCAGGCGACCAGGGTGATAAATTTTTCTGCAAACTGTGGATAAAGATGGCAATTTGTCACAAAAAGTCATTCGCCATTATGGGTCATTTTTTGAATAGATTCTAGATTCTCAGGATTTGGATCTCGGAAGCAGAAAATTTGCATAGGTTAGTTTCTCAAAGGCACATCTCTACATCTCTATAAAATTTCATCCAATTCAGAGATGGTTGAGTGGGGACTATTTGGAAAATTAGGTAAGTTGACGTGGAATGATTCAAAAGTAGTATACTTTGTTTTTAAAATAATTTACATTCGCAATAACTATAATGTTTTAAGCACGTTTCTATGTTTCGATCAAAGTTTGAAGTTATACTAAAGACATAGTTTTGACATTTATATTTGCGAATATGAAGTTAGTCATATAAATCCATTACTTGCGTCTAATATGTTTATGAATTTCTACAGATCTTATATGAATTTCTACAGATTCACCGAGAAGTTCTTCAATCCTTTTCAACTAGAAAATCATCCGTCAAGGCATGACGGGTGAAAATTGATTCTACATTTGAACGAAGCTATTGCCTGTTTGGTGATATTTTGATAGTTAAAATTGTAACCCTAAACTCTAGTGGATGAACCCTAAATTCCAGTAGGTAGCATTCATTGTTGACCATTTTTTCGTTTCTTCATTCCCCTGAAATGGCAGTCTTACCAGTAAAACAATTAAGTTATCGGATAAAAGTTACTGAAACATAATATCAAATTATCATGCCGTGGTGCGAGTTTCATTGTTGAAACACGCAGGTTACTCGATCATCGGCTATTATTTTTATGAGGATAAGTAGGGTAGACCGGGGTACATTTATGAGGATTTTTTCAATGAGTTTTCAAATTTTTGTGTTTGAACCTACGAAATTTTAGACATTGTGATTTTATAAAGTAGTTAATGAAGTCAAAATTTGTCTATTCAGTTGGTGCTCAGCTTGTGTTTTTAACCGTAAGAAAAAGTTTTTTGAGTCCAAGTGAATTGCGTAAAATTGCCCCGAACATGGAGCAAGTTCGAGCATCGAGTGGGTCACTTTTCACATAATAAAAACGATACCAAGGAGTAAGTGATATATAAATTTAACAAAATTTAAATGTTTTTTTTTCTCTTAAAACACATTGAAATTAAGAAAATCACAAATAATTAATGAAAGAACATTTTATAGGCTAAACTAAAATCATTGGGTTTATTGCTAATTAAAAACAGAAACTATTTAGTCATATTCTTTATCACTGTTAGATTTTACTAACAAAAATTACTAACAACAAAATTTACTAACAAAAGTCAATTCGCAATAACTCGAAGTCCAATAACTCGAAATTTTTAACAAGTCCCGATCTCTTTCTCTTCAATTCCATGCTAATTATTCTCAACATCTCGAAGTTAACTTCCTTTAACTCGATTATTTTTCAAAGATGACTAAAAAATTATTTTGAAAGAACGAAAAAAATAATAAGAAGAAAGAAAGATAGACATGTATATAAAATTCAAGTGACTATGAGAGAAAAATTCATTCACTTTTACTTGCAATTCCTGCAAAATCGACCTCTAAAATAAGGATAACATCCGTTGAGCCAGTGTGCGATAAAGTTACTTGTGCGGAAATGAGTATAGCTTGTTTTCATTTATTATACTGTACTGTTTACACTTAGACATGTAACTGGACTACATATCTGCTTTTAAGCTGTCAAGTTTTACTGTCTGAGTGTATCTTTATTCAAAGGCTGACCTAAGCTAAAATGCATTTCCCTCCACTCTTTATTTCTATCATTTTCTAAGAGAGAGTTTTCCTTACTGTTAAAGATGTCTAAGCGAAAGCTAAAAACCTTGAATTTAAAAAGTAAAGTAGATTTTATTTATGATATTGAAAGGAATCCAACAATCAAAAGAAAAAAAAAAGTTGAAATACGGAATGCCTCCAAACACTCGGCACGAATCCATGAATCCGAATTTGAAACGAATGAAGATGTGCACCTTTCCTGAAATAGAATCAGCTCTATTCAAGTGGTTCCAGCAGTATGGAAATTATGGCAATGCCAGTCCTATAAGTAGGTCTTTGCTGAGTGAGAAAGCAACGATTATAGTACTCGAGATAGAAAATTTCCACGCCAGTGCTGGATGACTAGAGAAGTTCAAGACCAGACACAGCTTAGTCTTCAGAACTCTTCAAGGCAAAACCGCATATTTTGCTTTAAAGCTTTTAAGTTCTGTAATTTTGTCTGTTATATGTACGTATTAAATAAAATATTCGATGTTTTTAACATTTAAATGTCAAAAACCAAAACAAAAACCAAAAGTCAAATTTCCGATAAGTCGAAGTTTTACGTCGGTCCCTTTAGATTCGAGTTATCGCGAATTGACTGTATTTCTTTTCGCATATTTGTCATGGACTGCGTTTTGTCATCTACAACATTGAACTTTGTATTGTCCTTTTTTTGATTGGTTGTGTGCTTTCAAACAATAGACGCAAGCACAATATTCTACTTCGTAAACAGAATAATTCAATTAATTCCTTTTTACAGAGTGTACTAACTTTTTCCTTGTCCCTGGTTTTGGTTTCATACTTTTTTCTTTGATGTCTTACATTTCAGTTTCAATAGAAACTTGTAAATTTGAAAGTAATTTCTCCTTTTTTTTTTTTTTTTTGCCCATTTTTTTTTCCTTTGCAGCTTCTAACTGCTCTTGCCTGAGGGCTTCTTTAATCAGAGTATCAGTAGGGAAAAAATGATGATGATCACAAGCCTTTCCTGGTTCCTAAGCTTTGGTCCTACTTTTTCAAATGGTCTCAGTTGTTGTAGTCAATATGTGACGATGTGGAAGGCCTGGTGGGAGAAATACTTGGATTACCGGATAAGCCTTTTCATTATTTGGACATCTAATGTGTTTCTGTTAGTGTTTTAAATGTAATGTCTTACCATGTTTAAAATAAAGAAAATGTATTACATGCTGAATAGTGTATACAATTAAAGTTGAACAGGCATGAAGACTATACAATATGATTGTAAGGTATAAGATGCGAATATGTTACTGAATTAAAAATGAATGGTGGTTTTCAAAACTAAATAACCTGAAGATTCTAATGCTTTGAGACAGTACAGAGCGAAAAAAGCGTCCGGGGTCCATTTAGAAGTAAGACAGAGTAGTGAAACACACAGTAGGAACGTGCGTAAATGTGCCCCGATGAATATGCGTAAACGTGCCCCGTCAGCAAGTTTGGATTTATTTTTAATGTGCCACAAAATTTAATAACTTTTCAGTCCATATAAATACAATTCTAAAAAAAATGATAAAATTCCGCTATTTTTCATATATCTATTTGTTTCTTAAAAATTATTATTTATTCACAATAAGCTTCAAAACGTTTAACACAAAATTTATTCTGCTCGGTAGAAAACAGATTTTTCTATCCACATACTAAACCGAAGCATACTAAACTGATGCTCAAAAACTTCTGAGAATATTTGCTAAGGAGTAGTATCAATCTGGTATGACTGTTGGCACTCCATTTATAACTTGTTTTGAAAAAAAGGGCACTGCGTAAACGTACCCAATGCGTAAACAAGCCCCGGTCTACCCTACTTATTCGTACGTATGCAAGTGCATCCAATCCGAAAAAACTACTCGAGATTCATTTGGTTGTCAGTAAAATGAAAACTTAGGCCGATAGTTGATAGAAAATGTATCTCAGTTCTACTACTTCCTTTACTGTGTAAAAAAGCAAACTAAAGTACTATCATTAGCAAAATTAATGACTTAAAACTTAAACGCATAAGACAACAAAAAAATGCTTTTTAATAAACAGAAATGAACATATACAGGAGGTAATATCGCATTTTATGAGGATTGCAGATGCATTCATAGTTACTATCAACACAACTAAATGCTAACAATTTTACGAACGTGTTTAAAAAAAAACTCCTAGCGACGCATTCAAGCTGCGGTAATTTTATCCTGAAGAAAGAAGCTACACAAATAACGTACGGAATCGAACCGTACGAAGAGCCGAAGTAAAAACTGATGTTAGTTAATAATACAGCAGTTTAAACATAGAAGCACATTTAAAGAAAGAAGCAAACTTACGCCAAAACATGTTTACTGGAATATTTATCTTTTGTATTATTTGTTAAAGAAAATAGAATGTCTAGTAAGTTTGCATGAGAGACAATTTAGCAATAGCAAAACTTTTTCCTCACAAAGTAAACCAAACTGTTTTAAAGAGTTCTTCATATATTAAGAGATTTTCCAGCAAAACTACCTTAATGATTTCAGAACTAATTTACAACGCGTAAATTTTTATTTAAATGCATTTGAACTGAAATTCAGCCGAATAATGCCTTTTTCGATGTGATAGCCGGCATTGTTTCCTCTAAAAACACAAACACACAAGATAAAATATCAGAAAAGAACATTAGCTTGCTTTTCGAGATCATCAGTTTTCGCAGGTTTTGTGCTTCGTTGCCAAAATTTAGTAAACGATGCAGTTGTAGGGTTTATTGCAAGGAAAATGTTATACATTGCATAAAAGTTAACTGATGTTGCTGAGGAATTGTTTCATAAAAGGATTTACTTTGTTTGCCTTTTTTAAATTTCAGTCTAAACTTTGTGTTATGTTTTGCTATGCTGAGTAATGATGCTTGTGCTTGATCCTTTACTTCCTTTGAATAAAGAAGTGCTATTTTTCGAAATTTCATCTTTTACTGCAGTATATTACAAATCCTAGACACAAGTTCTAGAGCTTGACAGTTAATTGTTTAAAATTTTAAAAGATAGTCTGGCAACAAAGTTGGAGTTGGATTTAGGTCGTGAGTAGCTGATAAATGAGGAGAGGAATAAAAAGCAGTAGAAAAAAAAACTTATACCTGTCGTACATGTACACGCGTTAGAAAGAATACTGTTTTGACGTGTCCCTCCCCCTCCCACTTTTTTTTTAGCGGCCAAATTGTTTCAACATCAATGCCTATGAGATAAGTTTTTACTTAAAAATTCAATAATACTAAGAAGTTTTTCCTCACTGAAGTTTTGATAAAAATGCGTATTCGCGATGCATCTTTAGACTTTTTGTTCAAGGTATAAAAAATATAGATTAATGAAAACGATACGCATTTCTTAGTAGATTCAATATGGATTAAAGTTTGAAATCATTCACTGAATCAAAAAAAAAGGAAAAGTTGTAAGCGCCTTTGAAGATTAACTTACTTTGATTTTATATTTAAAATAAATAATTATTGAAGCCAATACATATATCATTATATAGAAGGTTTTTCTTTTTATTTTTTTTTGTACAAATGAACATTACTTTTCACAGACGTGGAGTATTTTTTAAGCGGGAAGTTACATTTTTCCATTTGTATCTGTTTTTTAACTCATTGTTCAAATTTAGTATGTATTTGTTATCTTTCATAACTGATTAACATATTTTGGTGAAATCAAGTAAATGTAGGATGGATATTTTAAGTTATAAATGTAAATCACTCTTAGATGAAAGGAAAAATAAATTATGCCATAATGAAAATGTACTTAATGCACAATATTAAACAATAGAAACGAATAATGATACTAGATAACAATGGTAAACATATCGACAAAAAATACTTTTTGAAGTACCACTTTCCTGCTTCGAAGTAAAAGAAACTTCATTGGAGACTCAGCAACTCCCAAAGAAATTCATTCTTCTCAAAACGATTCCGAGAAACGGATTTCCCTATTCGCCTCTCCAGTCACTGCGCCTTCCTTCCGAAAGGGCAGATGTCCAGCCTTGCATTTCAATGTCGTCTGACGTCGCTATGATATCCTTTTTCTTTCACTCTTTAATCTCTAAAAATCCTCTCGAATGGAATATCAATATGCTTCCCTCCTCCTTTTTATTTTCCCTTTTCCCCCCAATCTTCCCCTTTTCCCCTGCCCTATCCATTCCAATACCGCCATTTTCCCCGGACTATGTAGGCCAGAATTTGCAACCGGATGGATGCGGGGCCAAAACGGACAGATTGAGAAATGGATTCACTGCACGGAGATAAAGAGGTTCAGTTTGAATCTGACACGACAGCACATGGCCCTTTACATTTATTTATTTATTTATTTTTACATTTTGGTATTTTCTATGGAAAGGAAGTGGTATTGACTTTAAAATGCACCCCTGCAATATAATGGCACGAAAAAATTGCTGGAATGTCTGCTGTACTTTTCTGTCACGATTCAGCCCCACTTCCCTTGCTTTCTATTTTTATTGGAGAGCGAGCTATTTGCTTTACATTGCCTGTCCCTTCTAATTTTTGCGTATTCAAAAAAGTCGAATGTCGCGTCTACGTATGTTTTTGAGGGTATAAACAGTTATTGTGAATAATTGCAAACATTTTTATATTTTTCACAAGTTAAAACTAAAATTTAGTATTTACTATAAAAATAAATACGAGCATTTCTCAGTTTTAATTTTTATGACTGTTCATTATTATTGCAAATCAATATGGATGCGACTTCTGAAGTAGTTATTTATTATACATAGCGTTACTTTTCAAATGTTTTTTTTTTTTTTTTTTTTTCAAAATTGTATCATAGATGCTCGAAAAGCATTACAGAATATGAGGACAAAATGCATTTTTATTGGCTTTTAATTCGTTACTAATTTCTTTTTAGACTGAAGCATAGGAATAAGCACAAAGTTAACAGTTTAATGCCCACTGATGGAAATACTACCAGTACAGCTTTTACTATTCACCGTGGTAAAATAAATTGTATTTAAGGCTATAAAACTGATAAATCCTAATTTCAGAGCTTGATATCTTAGTACCAATATTACTTCATACTTTTTGCAAAGATTTAAATTGATTCTTTTGCACCATAAACTGACAAAGATAATGAGGCTTTAGTTCTAGAGTTCTCAAAGATTTATCTTTTAAATTCTGATTGACATTGATAAATTATTTTGCAGAATAAACTACTTTTAGGTTAAACTACAATGAATTGTGTCTTCTATCGAAACAAAACATACATTTACATTTACAGGTAGATATTTCATCACATTGACTATAAGTAGGAGTTGTTGAGAGAACTGCCTTGACGCTACAGTACTAATTTATAAAATTATCACGAGTGACCTTTTCCCTCTCAGTGACCGCTGTGTCCCATCGACCCTTACCTTTGATCAATAAACGTATACTCTACATATTTTACTTTATTTTATTTTCTATGTGTTCACATTTATAAGAATATGATTACCGAAATATTTGACTGCACATTTCCAACGTTTAAAACACTCATTCAGTTTTGTTATACAAGAGAAGAATAGTTACATAAAATTTAATATTTCTAATTTGTCAAATTGCCGGCATACTTAAAACACATGTACATTCGTAGTAAATGATGAAATGTACATAACACGTAACAAAGAAAATAATTACAACTTTACAATGACATCAATACTGGTCAGTTTGAAATCATTAATATATGTATTTGAAGGAATTTCAAACGAAGACAAAGAATTTAGCTTTTATAATAATTTTAAAAAATCCTCTAATGAAAATATGTACGCCAGAAATAAAAGCATAATCAAAGTGTCCGGCTTTCGTTTTATTAACGTCAATGAAGTAGAATTATGGTACATTTTATTTATCAATGTCATTTTTTTGGACTATGATGTACATTACTCAATTTTTAAAACGTGTTACGTATTTTTTTTAAATAAACTATTTAATTTGAATCGCAAACTTAAACTATTTATGGGAGTTATTAAGCAAGAAGAAACGATCGTTTTTGACTGGCTTTAACTAACACTCAGAAAGAACTTCCCGAAAATATTAATGTTTGATGAGAAGGTTTAATCCGAAGAAATATTTGTGCTAACTGCAATGCTATCTTATGATTTTGTTTGGTACGAATGAAGCTGTTTTTAAAATTTTACATTTTGTGTATTAAAAAATGTAATAAAAACTATTCCTTTACTGGGTCATTTCATTAGATTTATTTACATTTGAAATGCACTGTACGTTTGTACATGAAACCAAATTTAGAATTAGGTTATATTAGTAGTCACTTGGCGGAAGCAGCTCTAACATACACATGACGAATTTTTTTCTTATTCAACATATTAGACTATTGCAAGATAAAATTTCAAAATAAACATTGCATTGATCTACTGCCAAATTCCTGAACAGCTTTTACATAAAATTTTTAGACACATAATTGAAAAACGAAATGCGCCTCATTTTCTCAAAACAAAGACATCCTTTTATAAAAAAGAATTATTCCCTGTATTAAAATGAAAGTACTAAATTTTTTTCCGGTATATGACATTTGATTAATATATACCGACATTTATTAACTTATATAGAATGTAATTTAATTGGTCCTAAAACGTGAAAGTTTGAATAATTCATCCCCATAAAAAGACGTTCCTGTAAAAACTACTACTAAAGAACGGGAGGAATGTGAGAAGGGGAGGTGTAATTGTACAGCAGACGATCTTAAATGAGAAAGACAATCAGTAGCTCTCCCACCCTCCCATTATGCCCCTGGGGAGTTAAACAAACGACCGCTTGCCAGTGACTCCCCACACTTTGTTTAACACTCCCGTAAGCAGTTTCAGGGACGCTGCATTTTATTAATTGATTTTATCGGCTCAGATGGATTGCAAGCTCCAGCGTGTGGAATATTATAAAAATAAAAACCAATTAAATATTTATGTTTTTTTGCACTGTATCCTTTGTCTTAGAGTTGTACACGCATTTTGGATTCAATACTAGCCACATGGAAATATTAGAATGATACTTTTTTGCGTTATTTATTTATTTTTTTTTTAAAGGTGGAAAACAAATAAGCAAGTTTGTACGATAAAACTAACGTACAATCGATGACAAAGATGCAAAAAAAAGGTAGTTACTGCCCTTTACCTGCTCACGGGACTTTTACCTCGGCTACGCTGAGAATTTTTTTTTTTCAAAAAATTTAAATTTTAATTTTACTGGGAAAAATTTGTGATTGAAATAAAACTTAGAAATGAAGTCCTTTAAATAAGTGTTTGTCTCCCCAAACAATACCTTATGTACACAACTTGCTGAATTTAATTCTGTTAATTACTCATTGTACATGCCCAGGGAGGAAAATGAACTTAAGGAGAACATTAAAGTAAATTCGATACAATAGAAAAAGCACATTTTCGATAGTTAATTCTGATGACACGGAAAATAAGTATTTACTTCCATAGTTACTCTATAATTAAGTAAAATAAGAAGTGCCCCCAATCAGTAAAATGTTCATTATTTTTTATTAAGAAATAAGTCATTGACAGAGACTCTCCGCAGATGTGTCAAGACGAAAAAAAAAGTTTCATTGAGGTGCATCTCATAACCAATCATTGGATCATATGAAATCAAAAAAACCAAAATCAATTTATTTAGTTTATATGTTCTTCGCGTTCAAAAGTCTCAACTGGAAAAACTGGCCAAGGGCTAACCACTCTCCACAGTTCTACTCCACAGTTGTCAGAATATAAAAGAGATCGGACTGTTTCGACGCTTATATTAGCTGCGAGAAAAGATTGCCTCGCCTCTCATCTCTATCGCAACAGCACCCTGAGTGGTCCATTGCGCAGCAGCGATGAATCTATGGTTAAGGAACATTTACTTAAGTGTCCACCGCTTCACAATTCCTCTATATCTCTATTGGGAAGCTAGAAAACTTATGTACTTTTAATTCTGTGTTTAATCCTATATTTTATCAAAACGAAAATTGTTTGTAGCTGCTCTGGGAAAAAATAAAAATCGTCAGATTTTTCTCCATCAATAAATAAATATACTTTAGAAATAAGTAATAAAATGTCCTTTTACATAAATAGATTTCATTGAAAAAAACGTCAGAACAGTTCGTTCTTTCTGTTAAAAATAAATTACCTTGAATTTACTTCTATTTCAGGTCACCAAAAAAATAAATAAATAAATAAAATAAATAAATAAATAAAAATAAATAAATAAATAAAATAAATAAATAAACAAATAAAAACTTAAGAATTAAAATAATAACAAAATGTCTCAACTATTAATATTTCACAGTGAAAACCAAGTCATTGGATTCGAAGTCGTAGAGTCGAAATTGAACTGGTTTCGGGGTAAAAGAGTCAAGACTTGGAAGTCGAAGGTTTTAAAATTCCAATACAGTCGGATCCCGACTTACGCGAGGGATGCGTTCCAAGACTCCTCGCGTAGGTCGAAATTTCTCGTTGTGCAAAAGTGTTGCGTATATGATTTTTTTTTCTTAACATACCCAATCATATAAGACATTTTAAAATACCTTTTAAACTGTTTTCAACCATTTTGTAACTATATAATACCATTTCTTGCATAAAGAGCTGAATGTTTAATGTATTTTCATACAAGCTGCATTATTCAACATAAAATACTGTTACGATGCACAAAATCGATGATCAATGGGAGAAAAAAAACATGAAAATAAAAAAGTACGATATGTACTGTATGTATTAACAATAAAACACTGCGCTGTAAAAGTACTGTACAGTAGATACAATAAATTGCACTTATAACTTAAAAATTTAAGATGATGATTTATGCTGCGAAATCATCATTATTCTAATATATTTTTAAATAAAGTAGCTTCGCACATTTACTTTTTTAACATTTACATCTATGGTAATACTCCGTCTTTCAGGATCTTTCTAATTTACAATACAAGAGCAGATTCCAGTTTCACATTTTTTGCATTTTGCTTAAACAGTACTCTGTGGGCTTTTTATTAAAACTAATGTCTGAACTTATTCGGTTTGCCTTCTCTTGACTTTTAACTGTACGTATGAAAGATTTACCCCAATATCTAAATTGTCGTGCTACCTTCGATCCACTTTCTAGTTGTTCAAGCGTATCAAGAATCTTTACCATTTCTTAAATTAACGCTAACTTTCGCTTTTGTTTCCATCCTCAAACTTTAGATGAAACAGCGGGCCTAGGTGCCACAATATTTCATCACCTTTCATATTTAGAATAAATAAATGAAAAATGAAGAGTGGTAATATATACACACTAACAAAGCTATGTTTATAGTGCGGTGTGTGGGAACTTGCGCAGTCAGTGATGCTGAAAGAATAAAAGTTCATTCACGAAGTCAAACCCGAAACTTAGCAAGACGATTCCTTTCCAAATATTTTCGTGTTGAGAGCGAGAAATTTGCTTTAGCTCTAAAATTCGTTGCTCTCGAAAAATTCGCGTTACAGCCATTTCGCGTAAGTCGGATAACGTTGGAGCGGGAGTCGTTTGTAGTCGAATACGGTTATTTCCCCTCCGTGTCTGTATTTCTTCAAAGGCTGCAGAGTCAGATTTAAAGTCGTGGAGTCGGCGTCCTGCTTATTTGGGCGATGGGGGAAAGGAAAGCGGTTCATTTTTGACTATTTAAGGAGGTTTTTTCTTAACAAAAACGATTTGTTTAGTTGCATTTCAACCAGACGCGAAATAATGACCTTCTTTGGAAAAGAAAAAGCACGTTAAATTTTATTATTATTTTTTTTTTTTTTTAACGAAAGTAGTTGTTTCTTAAAGAAAAAAAAAATAAATAAAAAACTGAATCTTAATTTTCACGATTGTCTTTTCCAGTTAGTTGTATTCCAACACGGCGTTTTTAACTTGGGGGAAAAAAAAAACTCCAAACACACACTATTTTTACGCCTTTTAATGTGCTAAAGTCTTCTAAATCATCTGTTTGAAAAAAGTGTTTTCTAATGAAATGATTATCTAATCCAACCTAATGAGTTTTACTTTTCTTTCATTTTTTTTCATTAAATAAAACATTACAACTTCCGTCCAACTGAATGCTTTGTTTAAGAATAAAGACAAAAAAAAGTTGAACAGAAAAAATATAAAAGGAAAAAAAATCAGTACGCATAAAAATTAAGAACATTTATTTTAGCATAAGTATATTTTTAATTTGCTGTGCAATAGAAAAAAGTTATTCACTAGAGCAAAAGTAATTAAAAGGTCGCTCTTATACTAATTATAAAATGTAGTTTTAATTTTGTTCGAACAATATAAAGCTTCATTCGAATTTGAGTTACTCAAGTTGCAGTCGTTATTATTAAAAAAACCACATTAAAAATATGTTAAATAAAAAAATATATCTCTTTAAGGGAAAACAAAGAATTATAATTTGTAATTAGCTATACAGGAATTTTAGCTAGACTTTTTCTAAATTGTGCAATTCATAAAGTTATTTGATGTACACGTATTTATATAATGATTCCTGCCATAGCGAACCGGATGTAACGATCCTGCAGTGGTAGTGTACCTTTTATCCAAACTAACACATATTTGGAAATAATGTTGCTCATTAAGGACAAATCAAGACCCCTTCGGTGTTATAGAGAATGTTTGATGGCTAGAAAGGGCACTTTTGGAATTCATATGCTCCCCCTAAAGATTCTGGAATCGCATTGCTTGATCATTTGATTTTATTGATCTTTGAATGTAACTCTTGTGACTTACTTTTGAGTGAGGCATATTAAGGAAAATTATCGTTGAACTAAAAACACAAATTTATTAAGTAATAGAAATCACAGATATCCCCAGAAGTTAGCTGTGCTGCAACGAACCTGGGATGTAACGATCCTGCAATGGTAGTGAACCTTTTATCCAAATTATCGCATGTTTTGAAATAATGTGGATCATGAAGGGCAAATCAAGGCCCCTTTGGAGTTATAAAGAGTGTTTGAAGGACGGAAATAGCACTTTCGGATTCAATATGCTTCCGCTAAAGATTCTGGAATTGCTTGACCATCTGATTTTGCTGATATCTGATTGTAACTCTTGTGACTTACTTTTGCGTGAGGCGTATTAAAGAAAATGATAGCTAAACTAAAAACACAAATTTACTAAGTTATAGAAATCAGTTATCTCCGAAAATTAGCCCTGCTACAGCGAACCCGGTATTAAACGATCCTGCAATGGTAGTGAACCTTTTATCCAAATTATCACATGTTTCGAGATAATGTGGCTCATGAAGGGCAAATCAAGACCCCTTCGGAGTTGTAGAAAGGGTTTAAAAGTAATAAAGAGCATTTTTGGATTCAATATGCTTCCTCTAAAGATTCTGGAATTGTAATTTCTTGACCAATCTGATTTTACTGATTTCTGATCGTAACTGCTGTGACTTACTTTTGAGTGAGGCATATTAAAGAAAATGATCGCTGAACTAAAAACATAAATTTACTAAGTTATAGAAATCAGTTATCCCCGAAAATTAGCCCTGCTACAGCGAACCCAAGATTAAATGATCCTACAATGGTAGTGAACCTCTTATCCAAATTATCACATGTTTTGAGATAATGTGGCTTATGAAAGGCAAATCAAGACCTATTCGGAGTTGTAGAAAGGGTTTAAAAGTTATAAAGAGCATTTTCGGATTCAATATGCTTCTCCTAAAGATTCTGGAATTGTAATTGCTTGACCATATGATTTTACTGTTCTCTGATCGTGACCTGTTGTGACTTTTTTGAGTGAGGCGGATTGAAGAAAAGGATCGCTGATCTAAAAACACAAATTTATCAAATCATCGAAAGCATACGAATTTAAGTAAATTGGTGAGATTTTCTGCCTCCTGAGTCTCTTGATCTCTGATCGTAACTCTTGTGACTTATTTTTGCGTGAGGCGTATTAAAGAAAAGGATCGCTGAACTAAAAACACAAATCTACCAAGTCATCGAAAGCACATAAAGCTAAGTAAACTAGAGGGTTTTTTGGCCACCTGACCCACCTGACTCTCTTGATCTCTGATCGCAACTCTTGTGACTTATTTTTGAGTGATGCGTATCAATGAAAAGGATCACTAAACTAAAAACACAAATTTGCCGACGCATCGACTGCACATAAATCAAAGTAAATTAGCGGGGTTTTTGGCCTCTTGACTCTCTTGATCCCTTATCGCAGCTCCTGTGATTTATTTTGCGTGGGACATATAAAAGAAAATGATGGCTGAACTAAAAACACAAATTTACTAAGTTATGGAAATTAATTAGCAAATCTTAAATCCGTAAATTAGCAAATCTTACAAAATTTAATGATTCATTTACATTACGTCATAGCTATTAATGGTTTTCCTGCAATTTTCATTCTTTCTTCCGTTGTTAGATTGCATGGTTATATCGTATTTTTTTCAAAAACTAATGCCTGCCAATACTTTGAAAAATGTGTACTTCAGTTGTATCTCAAAAAAAAGAGCCATATAATATACGATGAAATCCCATTACACCAGACTTCAAGGAACCGCAAGTTTTATCCGTTATAATGGAAATTTTGTTATAATGGAATTTTAGCAAAGTAATGAAAATTAATGGGGACAAAAAATTGTAGTTCATTAAAACGGATATTTCGTTGTATTGGTATTTGTTGTAACGAAATTTCATTAACGTAGTTGGTTTTCTGAATTTAATTTAAGATATCCATACAAGTGAAAAAAAAAGAAAGAAAAAGGTTCTGCTTCTGTTCTTTTTATTTAGGAAAATGTATCTCTAATAAAACATCTACGTTTAAGAAAATCGCAGTATATATTTGGTCCCTTCCTATCTTAAAAGTTCCTTCTTAGATGAAAATTCCTGAGTATGTAAAGCTCCGCATTTATCATAATTGCTTTACCGTTTTATAACGAAGAGAAGTTTGAGAATCTCATATTTATGCTAAAAGATCACGGTCCCTCTACCTTCTCTTACTTTAATTTGGATTTTTTCCTTATTCTCTTTCGTTCTGGAATGTATGGAGATCATTTAAAATTCGGTTTAACTGGAGTCGAACGACCCTTTTACGGTTAGGCTGCTGTCTGTCGCGAATGTTCATATATATATATATTTATACGTATATATATATCTCTTATTATCTGCATAAAAGAGCATTTCATATAATTCATAAAATAATATTCAAACGCGAAAGAGACTGTTTTAAGTAAAATAATTTGTTTCAAGTCTTCAAAATTTATTATATATTTTCTCAAGGAAGCGTATTATAGTAGTTTTTGTTTTTCTTTTTTAGTTATACGTACAGTAAAAATTTAACTGTTAATAATTACATAGTGTATGTGTGCGTTCTCTTATAGAGACGCGCCAGTCTATAACTAAAATAACGCAATAGGAATTAGTGTGATTAAATATATTGGTTAGTAAGCTTTATAAGCTTTTCCAGAAACCACATATTGAAAAAAAATGTTCTAAAGAAATTGAATGTTCTAAAATGGATTCTAAATGCAAACAAATGCGTCTTATATACTCTACCCTGAATAAGGATTTAAACATTGTGGCAGTCAGGTTTCGGTTTCTTGTTCTATTCTAAGCTATATATATATATTATATTAAATAAAAATCTTTTAGCTCATAAACGGAAACCTTCAGGTTCGACTGAAAAATGTTTTTTTGGGGCTCATGGGGTTGTTCTGACCCCCTAACCCTCCATGGCTACGCCACTGATATATATATATATATATATATATATATATATATATATATATATATATATATGCAATTTGCTTTGGACGCTGTATTTAAATCATTGTGGTAATTTGAATATGTAATACACTAAGAAGGTTATCTTTATAAGTTTCTCTAACATTGAATTATTTGATGGAAATGAAAACATAAGTAAGTTTGGAAATACTTATGAAGCTGTTGATGCTTTTCACTCACCGATTAAGTAAAATATGAGACTGAAACATTTATGATAAACTTAAAGTAATGAAAAATCAAGAAATGGTCTATTAATGGACGCTTTGCTAGAACATTGGCCCCAATTCGAGAACTGACAGGTGGTTTCAAAAAGCTATTTTTTAGCCAGCCATTCACATTTTATGAAATGAATTTTTATCTATTTACAAACATTCGATGGCAAATGACCATATTAGAGGCGGGAAAGTTAAAATTAGGTTATATTTTTTAATTTTTTCTCAACGAGATGAAAACCGATTTCTTCTTTAATAAAGTAATGTATTTTCCTCTGAAAAAATAAATAAATGAATAAATCCTCACTACCGCGGCAATGAAAGCTAAGAAATGAATAAAAAATTCATTTAAATAAACATAATCATATTTTTATTGAAATAGAATAAAGAATAAGCTATCCGAAATGGAATTATGTCTAAAGCTGAAAATGCAAAATAATCCACTTGAAAGGAGATAATGAAAAATGCAATTACCATCACATTTCTGAGCCCCCCGGATATTAAGTGAAAAATAAAACAATTGAATCATAGATTTCAGCTAGTAAGTATTCATTGCAATGTTTAGTTGCTAAATAAAGTTGAAAAAATATGTTTTGACTGCTAAAATAAGATAGGAAACGTTAATGATAAAAAAAAAAAAAAAAAAAAAAAAAAAAAACATATTTTCTCGTAGGAAGTATGTTGGATTCTAGCTATTGATTTTAAATATTTAATAAAATGAATTAAATACTTTTCCTTTGAATATCATCTGTCGTGCAATCAATTTGCATTATATTTTTTGTTTTCTTAATCGGAAATTTAAAATACTCAGAAGCATACATGAAATACACAGCCAGCTCAGTCCATTCCAGCCGAGGACTGCAGCTTCGTGCTTATTAGCACTAATCCGCCTGGCATAGGAGTGACTGAACTGGAGATGGAAAACCTCTTAAGGAAGTCAAGAGTGCCAAACAAACTGGTAGCTAATACAGAATTAGCACTGACCAGACGAGTGACCTCCAGCTCTGTCACTCCTATGCCGGGCTGATGAGTGCTAATAAGCACGAAACTGCAGTCCTCGGCTGGAATGGACTGAGCTGGCTGTGTATTTCATGTATTTCTGCTTTAGCCCTGGCTATAGGACGGTAACTTAATGAATACACGTGACTTGCCTTCGAGTTGAATCGAACCATTGCTTCAGTCACTCGTCTGGTCAGTGCTAATTCTGTATTAGCTACCAGTTTGTTTGGCACTCTTGGCTTCCTTAAGAGGTTTTCCAACTCCAGCTCAGTCACTCCTATGCCAAGCTGATGAGTGCTAATAAGCAAGAAACTGCAATCCTCGGCTGGAAGTGACTGAGCTGACTGTGTATTTCATATATTTTTGCTTTAGCCCTGGCTATAGGGCGGTAACTTACTGAATATACTCAAAAGCATGTTGGTTTTAAAAATAATGATGCCAGTATGGATGTTTCACTCTCGCTGTTGTTCAATTTCTGCATTATGTTTCTTACATTTGCTTTAAAACCTCCAACACACAAAGGAAGGCGGTTATAAGTTTGACATGTCTATGTGTGTGCGTGTGTTTGTGTGTGTGGCACTCTAGCGCCTACGGATGGACCGATTTTGAAAAAAAAAATGTTCAAAAGAGGAATTGATCGAGAGTGTTCTTAGCTGGGTTACGTCTTCGGATGACATTAATTAACGAATATATTAATTTAAAACCTCTAAAAGGCTTTTGCAATTTTTGCAGTGAAATTTTTTATTTATTTTTTAAAAATTTAATACCAAAATTAAGAGTATTTTTTTTCTTCGTCTGATAGAATATGTTTGGAACTTCCATGTTAAATAGAATTTGAATTATAACGCTTTTTAAAGCATATTTTAAATACGGCTAAGCCTTTAATCACGCGTTGGTAACCGAATTCATTGTTGGATGACAAGGAAATTAAAAGAAAAGAATTTAAAATTTTTATCTGTTGCCAGTTTCTATCTGTTAACTAATAAAATACTTGCAATCGATTTTAATAGTATAAGGCTTGACAAATCAGTTTCAATTTTTCCTCTTAATTCTACATTTGCGACTCAGTCGGGGTTTTTTAAAAGTTTTAATTTTAGTTACTTGTATCATTACAAACATGAAAATACGGGAAATTAAAGATGCTTATTAGCATTTATATTACAGTTATATGCAATCGACTTGAGCTACAACGCGACTCGGTTTACGCAAAATGGCTGTAACGCGAGTTTTTCACGAATAAATAATATTTGAGATAACAAAAAATCCTCACCCGCGACACAAAATTTCCGAAAGAGAATCGCGAGGCTTCGCTATTGGCTACTAAAAATTTGTTTCGTGAATGGCTTTTCCTTTTGCATCATTGAAAGCGGAAGCTTCCCACACCGTACATCACTTTGTTAGGGTAAACAAATAACCACTACGCATCTTTTATTAAAATTTTTCATTCTAAATACGAAGCTGATGAAATATAATTTCATCTAAACACGCATTTATTCCAAAATTTGAAAATGGACATTAAAAAAAAAGAAACCTGAAAATTAAAGAATTGGTAAAGGTTTTCGTAATACTTAAACAACTAAAATGTGCGTCGAATATAATTACAGCTTCTACTGTACAGTACTACTATAGTGTTGCATTTTATTATTACTACTTACTATTTGAACCGTAGTGTTTCATTTTATGCCTCTATCTCCCATTGATTTTGGTCATCGTAACAGTATTTGACGTTGAATAACACAGGATTTTTTTTTTCATTTTTGAAGTATTGTAAAAATTCAGTTCTTTATGCAAAAAAAAAAAAAGTTAAAATTAAGAAATAGTTTAAAACAAGTTGTGGGGCGTTCACAAATGTAT